>NC_133619.1:19030534-19055534 GCF_048593235.1 Sminthopsis crassicaudata | reverse complement strand
GGGGATCCTGAAAGTTAAATGACTTCTGGATCATACCAGCAGCAAATGACAAAAGGTTGAGATTTGAAAATTGGGACCTCTGGTTTTAAATTCAGTCATATAGCCAACTGTTCTGTTCATTGAACTACTATCTCCTACTTCATCCTATGTTCACACAGTCATAAAGCTATTTCTTTTTAGAACTTCAGTTTGTTTCCAGCATAGATAACTATTCTTTAGGTGATTCTTTATTTCATTGCAATCATTGGGCTCAGGGTTTTAGTGTTATCATTATTCTTATACTCATATCCATTCATAAGTTATTTTTTAAATTTTCCCATTCTGGAATATCTCTGAAAAACATAAGCTTGTAGATAATTTTACACTGGTTCTCTTCAAGCACTTTCTCTATTTCTTTCCTATCAGGAAAATTTGCATTTTTTCATTTTTATTTTCCTACTTTAGTTCTTGAATCTTAACCAGAATTGTTCAAGCTGAGAAGTCATGGTTAGGTTGTGATTTGGTCAAGTGGAGGGAATACCACATGATAAAAATGATAAACTTATAAAAGTTTAAAAGTACTAATCAGATGCCTCTGTCACACTCTTGTTTTCATATTCTGATCAGCCAATAATTTAAATAAAATTTTAAATGAATGAGGTGATGACATTGTCAAGACAGATCCATGGCAGATTGTGTATATGATATTATACCTCATAATTAGCCAGACCACTTAAATTCCCACAATCATTAAGCAAAACAAGATTTAAGTAACATGAAAAAGTCCAAGATTAATGAGCAGAAGTAAATAAAAAAACTTGACTTTCTATAGCTGAATATTCTCTTCACACTGTACACTTTATCACGAAAAATATCAAAATCTCTCCTTGTTTGACCTTATAAAATTTCAAAAGCTTAAAGGGAGACCCAACTATTGCTAATCATCAACCAATCTCAGCTGAGCCTCTGAAATATCATGGAATCTACCATTAGTAAGACGGATGGTTGAAGGTGAAAATCAGTAGCTGATCAGAGAAGGGGACCATTTACTCCTTTGATGATGGATGAAAGCTATTTCATTGTTAGCAGTTATCTTCCTTTATTGTCATGCAGGTACTGCAGGTGGGAACCAACTCCAATTTTTTTTTCCAGTTTTCTCAAGTAAACAGCCATCTATTCTACTGTGAATAGATTACTTCAGGAACTACTCCAAGTCTCTTAAAATTGTGCTTCTAAGTGTGTTGCAAAATAATTCCAGGCAATCCCATGCTCCTTGTAAAAATTGAATCTTGCCTTGAAAGAAACTTTGAAGATTTCCTTCTGGGTGATCATGTAATCTTTCTAGTGGGCAAAGTTCTAATATGAGAGGCAGAGGCTGTAGTACACTGTTTGGCCTCTGCCATTAGTTACAAGAATTGACGATGTTCACTTAGTCTCTTGTACTTCTACTTCCCCATCTACTTCCTTTACTGAGATGCTGTAAAAAGAAAATGAAATTAGGCTCCAAACTCATATTAACCACAGCACTACAAATCCAGCAATAGTTAAATGTCTAATATATATATTAGACAATTAAATTTAAATTTAAATATTAAACATGGGGGTTTTTTATTTGTTTTCTGGGACCAGACCTAGGATTTTATTGGTTTAGGGAACTCTTACTAAAGAACTTCCTCTGCCAAAGAAAGTCAGCATCTTTTTTTTCTGCACTCTATAATTTTAAGGAGAATTTATATTTGCCCAGATTCACAGAAACAGTATATATCAAATACAGGATTTAAAACCGAGGAAACTTATAATCCAATTTTTTATCCAAGATTTCACATTGCGTCTCATACTTACTCTTAAAAAATAAACAAAACTGTATGCGCTGTACATAATATATGTGTGTGTATGCACATGTATATATCTATACATACACACATATACACATATATTCACTGTTAAGAGATGAAAAGAATGAAGAGAGAAATAATAAATAAGAGAAGCAAAGACAGGCAGAAAAAGAGGGAAGAAGTAGAAGAGAAAAGAAAAGAGAGAGATTGAGGTATTTAGTGTGGCAGCTATGTAGCATCATGGAATTCATCATGAATGGAACACTGCATCTAGAATAAGGAATATGTGAATTTAAATCCAGACTCACACACTTAGTCACTTAAATTCTGTTTGTTTCAGTTTCTCCATTTACCAAATGCAGATAATAATAGCCCCAACCTCCCAGGATTGTTATGAGGATCAAATGTGATGTTATTTATAAAGCACTTTGCAAACTTTAAAATGATATTTAAATATTAGCTATTAGTAGTAGTAATTCAGGCAACAGAGAGAGATGCAGGCAGATAGACCCAGAGCCTAGCACAATACCTGAAATATAGTATATACTTTATAAATTCTTATTAAATTTAATTAAATCAAAGGTATTCTAGTAAACCCAGGTATATTAAGATAAATAAATGGCTTAGCATTTGCTCTTGAAACCCTTAAATTTTCCTGTAGGATCAATGATAAATTATTTCATGTCAATGGAAGCCTTCTTTTAAAGCTATATGTCTGCAGGGCGGTGTGAGTTCCCCATACTAGAGAATCTACCAGGAAAAATCTACAGCAGTTTTGGCTACTCTGTTCTAGTTGCAAACCAACGGATCAGCAGACTAGTTATAAGAAACCCAACACAAATACAAAAGACAAATATTGAACCCTGAAATGCCAGAATTTCACCACCCAGTACTAGAAGTCAGTCAGCACTGACCCAACACAGTCACTGTTATAGAAGAAGCTTGGACAACCTCCCCCTTACTCTAAAAGCAGACATTAACTTTTTTTAAAAAATGGGAAAAAAATAATAATTCTGACAATTGATAATTTTTATGGTGAAAGGGAAGAACAGATTTCAAATCCTGAGGTCACTAAAAAGCAGATTGTCTCCAGATGAAGCCCCAAAACGAGATATAAATTGGTCCCCATCTCACAAGACTCTTTTGGAAGAAATTTAAAACGATCTTAAAAGAGAGCTAGAAGAAAAATAGGGAAAGGAAATGAGAACCTTGCAAAAGGGTTTGGAAAAGGAAACAAATCACTAGAAGTAAACTTCTTACAAAATAGATTTAGTGAAATGGAAAAAGCATATACATTCTTACAAAATAGAAAAAGGAAACAACTCTGAAAAATAGAATTTGTGAAATGGGGGGGAAAATCCATAGAACAAAACAACTCATTTAAAAATTCAATTGGCCAAATACAAAAAGAACTTTAAAAAAGGTCACTGAAGAAAATATTCACTAAAAAATAAGAACAAATGAAAATGAATGACTCAATGAGACATCAAGAATCAGTCAAGCAAATCCAAAATAAATGAAAAAATAGAAGTAAATGTAAAATACTTACTTGGAAAAACAACTGACTGGGAAAATAGATCTAGGAGAGACAATCTAAGGATTTTTTGACTTTCTGAAAACCATGATGAAAAAAGAGCCTAGTCATTATCTCACAGTAAATCATCAAAGAAAACTGTCCTGATGTCCTAGAATCAGAAGCCATTGAAAGAATTCAACCTCCTGAAAGAGATACCAAAATGAAAATTCCAGGGAATGTATTATTACTCACAACATGACAATTTCAGAACTCTCGGAACAAGTTAAAAATACTACAAGCAGCCAGAAGCAGTTAAAACTAAGGAGTCACAATAAAAATTACCCAGAACCTAGCAGCTTCCACCTCAAAGGATCAAAGGGCATGGAATCTGATATTCCAAAAGGCAAAGGAACATGTAATGCAGCCAAGAATAAACTACCCCACTAAATTGAGCATTTTATTTCAGGGGAAAAGATAGATATTCAACAATACAAGTGATTTCATTTATTTCTGATGAAAAAACCAGAGCTGAACAAAAAATTTGACTTGCAGATATAGAACTCAAGAGAAGTATAAAAAGGTAAAAAGAAAAGAACTCTTGATAACTATATCTCTACTGTGGGTATACATTAAGAATGCAGGTATAAGCTATACCCAGCGAAAAAACTCTGGGAAATGAGTGTGAACCACTATATAACATTTCCAATCCCTCTATTTTTGTCTGCTTGCATTTTTTATTTCCTTCACAGGTTAATTATACAATTATACACTATTTCTAAGTCCAAGTCTTCTTGTGCAGCAAAATAACTACATGGATAGGTATATATACATATATATATATATATATATATATATATATATATATATATATATATATATATATGTATATATATATGTTGTATTTAACATATACTTTAACATATTTAACATGTATTGATTGGTCTATCTGTCATCTGGGGGAGGGGAAAAATTGGAACAAAAGGTTTGGCAATTGTCAATGCTGAAAAAAATTACCCATGCATATATGTTGTAAATAAAAAGCTATATAAATAAATAATAATAATAAAAAAGAATGCAGGTATAATTTGATTTTACTATTGGAGGTGGAAAGGAGATTGTACTGGGAAAAGGTGGAAATGAAGGTAAAATGAGGGAAATTACATCTCATGAAGAGGCAAAGAAAACCTATTATAATGGCGGGAAAGAAAGGAGAGGGATGAACATTGTTTGAATCTTACTCTCATCAGATTTGGTTCAAAGAGAGAATATTAGACATGTTTGGTTTCACAGAGAAACTTCTCACCTTATAAGGAAGTAGGAGGGAAATGGAAAAGAAAAGGGAAGGAGTTATAAAGGGGAAGGGCTGCTTAAGTGGTGGTCAGAAGCAAAATACTGGGGGGTGAAAGGGAGAAAGGGAAGGGAAAATTTAGGGTAAATAAGATGGCGGGAAATACAGAATTAGTCGTTTTAATTGTGAATGTGAAATGGATAAACCAGGGGTCCCCAAACTATGGCCCACGGGCCAAATGCTGCCCACTGAGGATGTTTATGTGACCTGCAAGGTTATGGCAAAATCAGACCAGAAGTGACGTTCGACCTAAACTCAGTTAGCAATACACACTTCCAGCACTGGGCTGAGGCAGCAGAGACAGAGTGTGAGGCACTCCAACAATCTGAGGGACAGTGAACTGGCCCCCTATTTAAAAATTTTTGAGGACCACTGGGGTAAAATCTCTTGTTTATTTGTTTGTTTGTTTGCTGAGGCAATTGGCGTTAAGTGGCTTGCCCAGGGTCACACAGCTAGAAAGAGTTAAGTGTCTGAGACCAGATTTGAACTCAGGTCCTCCTGACTTCAGGGCTGGTGTTCTATCCACTGCACCACCTAGCTGGCCCCTGTAAATTCTCTAACAAAACAGAAGCGGATAGTGGACTGCATTAAAAGCCAGAATCCTACAAAATGTTTTTTATATGAAACACATTTAAAGCAGAGTGATACATACAGAGTAAAGATAAAAGGCTGGAGCACAGACTATTATGCTTCTGATGAAGTAAAAAAAAAAAAAAAAAGCAGGAGCAGCAATCTTGATCTCAGATCAAGGAAAGCAAAAAGCAAAAATAGATATAATTAAAAGAGATAATGAAGCAATATCAATACTAAATATATATGCACCAAGTGGTATAACTAAATTCCTAAAGGAGAAGTTGAGAGAGCTGCAAGAAGAAATAGACAGCAAAACTACAATACTGGGGGATCTCAAACTTGCTCTCTCTGAACTAGATAAATTGAACCACAAAATAAATAAGAAAAAAGGTGCTCTAAATCATTATTCATCAAAGGAATGCAAATGAAGACAACTCTGAGATACCACTCTGAAATGTAAGTCTCTCAGATTGGCTAAGATGACAGGAAAGTTAACAACAAATGTTGGAGGGGATGTGGGAAAACTGGGACACTGAAACATTGTCGGTGGAATTGTGAATGGATCCAACCATTCTGAGGGCAATTTGGAATGATGCCCAAAGAGTTATCAAACTGTGCATGCCCTTTGATTCAGCAGTGTTTCTACTGCCTTATATCTCAAACAGATCTTAAAAGAGGGAAAGGGACCCACATGCGCTGAAATGTTTGTGGCAGCTCTTTTTGTTGTGGCAACAAACTGAAAACTGAGCTGATGCCCATCAGATGGAGAATGGCTGAATAAAATATATGAATGTTATAGAATAATATAATTCTATAAGAAATGGTCAGCAGTTTGATTTCAGAGAGGCCTGAAAAGACTTACATAACTTATGCCCAGTGAAGTGAGTAGAAGCAGAGCAGTACATGGCAACAATATTAAATGACAATCAATTGTGATGGACATGGCTCTCTTCAACAATGAGATAATTCAGAACAGTTCCAATGATCTTGTGATGAAGAAAGCTATCTATACCCAGAGAGAAGACTGTGGGGATTAAGTGACAACATAACATTCTCACTCTTTTTGTTGTTGTTCACTTGCATTTTTTTTCTTATTTTTTCTGGTTTGATTTGATTTTTCTTTTGCAGCAATTTTTTATAATTGTATAAATATGTATTCATATATTAGATTTAACATATTTCTACCATGTTTAACATATATTGGACTACTTACTTTCTAGGGGAGAGGGTAGGGAAGGGGGAAAATAGAACAGAAGGTTTTGCAAGGGTTAATGTGGAAGAATTATCCATGCATATGTTTTTTGTTGGGGTGGGAAGCTTTAATTTAAAAATAAAGATATATAGCTGGTCATCAGTCTACTTCAAAATGAAAAAGGTAAGACCATTGTTAAAAAATTATTTTTATCCGGTTATTGTGAAAAGAGAAACATCACAAAAATAAGAGACAATGTAAGAAAAAGTAGCTGGTCTTCCCAGCCTTGAGCTTTTTGGTCGCCCTTATTCCAGTTACCCTTCCTTTAAACCAATCCCTAGACAACATTGACAGATTATGTCACTGTTTTAAGGAATTTTCACTTCCTTATCTAATGGAGATCTCACACACACACACACACACACACACACACACACACACACACACACACACACATTCAAATACATTCTCAGAAGATGGCTCATGGGTTACTGTTACTGTTGCCAAAAAAATAAATCAACTCAAGGCTGATTCTAGAGTGATACATCTCTCCAAACAGTGTGGAGTTCAGATAAGCCATATAGTCTTAATATCTGTCTAACCAAATAGAACCTGACAAAACTTAGATTTCCCAAGCGAAGCTCTCAAGAAACCAGGGCTACTTACACTCTTCAATGAAGAACCAAAGTAGAACTTTTCCAGAGACACTGATAACAATTATAATAAAATGGCCCTTGCCTCACATAGTTATACCTTGAATAGTTCTTCATCGAGTGTAGACTAAAGGAAAATCAATTAATCAATAAGCATTTATTAAGTTCCAATTATATGCTGGCCATTGCACTAGGTACTAGTGCTTAGTATTAGAACACAGAAGATAGTTTTATTTATTAAGTATCTTTATAACTAAGTTGATGTCAAAGTCCTCAACAGATTGTTTCCAACCTACCTCTCTGATCATAGTAACCATTGTTTTTCTCCCAAACAAGTCATTAGTTTTCAGAGACATGCCTTTATTTCCTTTCTCAACATCCTAGTCCACATCTACAGTTCCCATCTGCTAATATTCCATCCATTCTTAAAAGGTCCAATTCAAATCCTAAGATTATCATAAAAACTTCTCTAATACTATACCACAGTGCACAGTGACTTTGTCAACTTTTAAACCTCTATCTATCGGAAAAAGAGCACTGAATTGTAGTGCTAAAATATGATTCAAATTGTTATTTTTTTCTAATTACTGGGACAAATCATGTCACTTTTCAATCTCAGTTTCACCATTGATAAGTGTGTATAATACCAACAACACAATCCACTTCAAAGGTTGTTAGAACAAAAGCTCTCAGGAAACCTTAAAATGCTCCATAAATGTTAGTTATGATTTTTTGCTGTCCTCTTTCAATGTCCAATTTTTGGTATTAAGGATTAATATAATGGAGTTATCATCCAACTGTGTGCCAACATCTGAGCAATGCACATTCTTAATTCCAAAGCCATTTGGTAGATTTTTGTTTCTTGTTTTGTTGTTGTTATTTGTTTGTTTGTTTTTTCCTCACATGGATTTCTAGGCTAGTCCCTTTTGGGATAGTTCTGGATATGATTAAGAAAGTCTTGTTCTATTCTAAGCACTGGATGTAATCAATGCAATGCCATCCACAAATAATAGCACCACTTCTATACATAGACCTTGACAGATTTGGACCACAATGATGATGAACACTGAAAAAATCACAGTGCCTTAATTTATGTTTACTTAGTCTTTTCTTCTTATTACTTCTTATTTACTAGAGGATTATTGACAGTTATCTCTTCTTGCCTTTTGTATCATCTTAGCATTTGCATTAGAAATCTTTTAAGGGGACAGTACCCTTAATATCATTCTCTTTATTGAAAAGAAAAATAAACGGATAACTATTATCCTTATTATCATCAATGTTCCATAATAGGTAATTATGATATACTATTTTGCATTATTACTTATCTTTTCATGTGGAGAAGCGTTCCAATCTAAGTAAATTGTAAATGCTTTAAGTGTAAGAAAGCATTCAACACATGAACACAGCAAATGCTCAGTCATATTACGTTGGAAGATTTAGGGAGTAAAACCTAAAGGAATGAGATTCAATTACAAAATCAGGGGTCAAATCAGTTCCAATTGATCAGTAATAAACAGAACTAGCTACACTCAGTGAAAGAACACTGGGAAATTAGTGTGGACCACAACCTAGAATTTGCACTCTATTGTTGTTTACTTGCATTTTTGGTTTTCTTCCCAGGTTATTTTCACCTTCTTTCTAAATGTGATTTTTCTTGTGCAGCAAGAGAACTGTATAAATATGTATACATATATTGTATTTAACATATTCTTTAACATATTCAACATGCCATCTAGGGGAGGGGGTGGAAGGAAGGAGGGGAAAAGTTGGAACAAAAGTTTTGTCAAGAGTCAATGTTGGAAAATGATCCATGCATATGATTTGTCAATAAAAAGCTATAATTAAAAAAAAAAGAAATCAGGGATCAAAATCTTAATTCTTGAATTTTCCATGGAACAGGTAAATTATAGGAGCTGGGGAGCTATGCCCTAGACTGAAAACTACATAGAGATAGCCCACTGACAATTTCTCCATTCCATTTAAAGGATCTATTGAATGGATTAATGAATTGAAAGCATTTATATTATTTATTAAGAAGTGATTGTTATGTACCAAGTAGTCTACTAAGAGATTAGAATATAAATTCAAAAAGACCATCCTTCTAGGAATAACATCTCATTTTATTATAAGGAATATTGATGTCCAAAGCACATTCAATAGTCAATGAACTAAAAATGACTCCTTAAAAATCTCTCAATCCCATTTCTTCTCCTTCTCTATTATGTTTGTACTTCCTCAAAACATTTTGATTTTTACAACTTGATAATAACTGGTCTTGACGCTCATAGTTTGAAAACAGAAGACATTCCTCATATTTTTAAAGATTGATTTAGAAACACAACTCACAATTAAAAGCCTCTCGGGTCGCCAGTTGGCAAGCCAAAGACTGTAATCTGTGAAAGCATAAACCATCAAGAATAGCCCATCTGATGCTGAAAATCAATGACTAGCAAATGCTAACAAGTTTCTTTACAGATGTGCCAAACTTTTTAAACAGTTTGAGATTGTCCTAGGCTTTGAATAGGCTCAATTCTTAAGTCATTGCTGATATTTAGATCTTCTGCCCTCTGTTTTACACAGCCTCTACCCAAACCACAATTGAATTTAAAAAGAATAAAACAAGTGTTCACTTAATATTCATGAACAATTTGGCAATAGATCTTAAAAATGAAGAGCCTGCCTAACATTGCTTATTTAATGGAATGATTTCAGCATTCCTTATAATGTGCAATGACTAAGTTTATTCTACATAATGAAAGTAATTCACCAAGTACAGTATGATTAGTAGTTAGCTGCACAGAGCACTCACAAATCCCTATGGTGCAGGAATTATGATTTGGGGGGAAGCTATTTCAGACCTCAATAACTGTGTTCCCTTTGGGTTCAGAGAAGAATATGGCATATTGATTCTCTCAGAATATCCAGTACTTTTCAATATGGCAAAACTTTCAAGTATCTTCATGCAGTAATTGCAAAATTCTCTTCTAACTATAAACAAAGATCTCCCCTCCCTCAATAATTTAGCAGAGAAGTAACAATACATTTTCTGTGAGTATCGTACACTCTTTGACAGCAAGAGAGAAATGTAATTATAGATAAAAATCATCATTCCAAATTATACCTTTCCTATTGAGCCAGGACTAGGAATCTATGGCATTTACTATTTAACCTGGGGGTTTGAGGGAGGGGAGGTGGAGAACCACTTTTTTTTTACAATGATAAAATATGCCAATGGAAATAGAAAATTACATATAAAGGCTACAAGAATGTAAATTCAAAACAATTAAATTACAAAGAATAAGCTTGGCCCCAATAAATAAATAAGCCATACCTCAATACTTCCTAGTTCCCCTCTACCTCCCCCCAATTTTTGTGGAGATATAGGGTACACTGGTGAAGAATATTTTATAAAATGTTATTTTTAAGGTATTGATCAGTTCCACTGAATCTTTTTTTTTAACCTTCCTCTTTTTCTTTCTTTTTCTTCTTGATTATAAGAGGGTTTTCTTTAGAGTGGAGTTGAGGAAAGGTTACAGGGCAAATCTAAGGAATGCAAAATAATCAATAAAATCTCTATGTAAAATAATAAAAGTATGCCCAAAGTTTATTTAGCATTTTTCCTGTGGAATAATAATGATAGCAAAACCTTACTAAATCAGACTAATGGTGATTGTTAGTGTATAAGTTGGAAAAAATCTTTCTATACTTATATTTTCATTTGAATAAATTGAATTGTTAATTTGTAGAATGCTTTTTGTGAATAAAGATGATTGGATGAGGTGGAGGGAAGGAAG
Organism: Sminthopsis crassicaudata; assembly: GCF_048593235.1. Taxonomy (NCBI): domain Eukaryota; kingdom Metazoa; phylum Chordata; class Mammalia; order Dasyuromorphia; family Dasyuridae; genus Sminthopsis; species Sminthopsis crassicaudata. The sequence continues at coordinate 19,044,641 of NC_133619.1, read as the reverse complement.
AGACAGTTTTGGTCCAGTCATTAGTATAGGAAACTTATAATGTAGAAATCACTTCATTACTTCAAACTGGCAACTCTTAACCAAATATCTTCAAGAGTTGCCTGGTATATGAAAGGCTGTGATTTACTAAGAGGCAGAGATATTTGGTATATGTCAGAGACATGATTTGAACTCAGGTCTTTCTGACTCATGTCCTCTAAAGGATAGAAGGATGGAAAGAAGGATGGAAGGAAGAATGGAAAGAAGGATGGAAAGAAGGATGGAAGGAAGGATGGAAGGATGGAAGGAAGGATGGAAGGATGGAAGGAAGGATGGAAGGATGGAAGGAAGGAAGGAAGGAAGGAAGGAAGGAAGGAAGGAAGGAAGGAAGGAAGGAAGGAAGGAAGGAAGGAAGGAAGGAAGGAAGGAAGGAAAATAGAATTCATCAAGGGAAATAAAAGATTTAGAGCTTGAAAATAAACTTGAGTCCTTTCATGCAGTAGTGCTGATCTGTAAAGGTTTGTAAGGTTAATAAAAAAAAAGCCACATCAATAAGAGATGCTCTTTGGAAAAAGGAAAGTCATCTCTCAGGTATCATCCAGTCCACTCTTCTTTTCACAAATAAAAATCAGATCATTCAATATCTAGGGCCACATGGGTAAGAAGATTAGAAGCTCTTGGAGGGAAGTGATTAGTTTTTGCATCTTTCTGTATCCATCCATAGCTCTTAGCATAGTCCTGGCACATAATAGGTGATTAAAAATATTTACTGATCAATTGAAATAGAGGCAGGGTTTGAATTCTAACCTCAAACTCTAAATCCACTTGCTCTTTCTATAGTCCTCTGATCACTTGGAACTAAGTTGTCTTATTTTATTTATCATCTTACTTATTATTATTATTATTATTATTATTTAAATATTATTAATATTTATTATCTTATTATTATTACTTATTATTTATTTATTATCTTAGTTATTTCCTTACAGGAGGAGAAGGATTTCACAAAATAGGAGGGAGGGAGGAAGAGAGGGAAGGAGGGAGAGAGAGAGAGAAAGAGAGAGAGAGAGAGAGAGAGACAGAGACAGAGACAGAGACAGAGACAGAGACAGAGACAGAGAGAGCGACAGAGACAGAGAGAGCGACAGAGAGAGTGACAGAGAGAGAGAGAGAGAGAGACATAGACAGAGACAGAGACAGAGAGAGGGACAGACAGAGAGAGAGAAAAGGACTAAAGAGAATGTTTTTGTCTGAAGGAAGCTTATAAACAAAAGTATGGAGGCAGAAAAGTATATAATAGTTTTGGCCATTAGTGAGGGGACTAATTTGCATAATAATGACTCATATTTGAAAAGCATTTTAATATTTAGAAAGGACTGTTCCCATGACAATCTGCAACACTGAAGAATACATTACTACTTCTTTTTCTCAAATGAGGAAAATGAGGCTCCATGAAATCATGTGACTTGATTTATAAATCAATGACTCAGTAAACATTGAAGTCTAGATTGCACTGTATGGGGGTTGGTTCCTTGGCCAATGTTCTTTCCATTTTGTTACCTGGCCACAAATAAAAATTGTAGAATGTAGATCAAAAGGGAAGGTTTTAGCTTAATTGTGGGAGATCTTGAGAAATAAATTGAAAAGTGTATACATCATCCCATAGGAAGAACTTACTAAAGGCTGGAAAATCCGAGAGGTTCACTATGAGAAATGCATTGGGCCTCCATGTTCCAAAAGAATTCAATGGGATTAAGAAGCTGAAGGCAATGAAACTAGACAGAGGAAGTTATACTGTCCATTGGAGATAGAGATGAGGGGGGAGAGAGTTCAGGAAATAGGGAACGGCTAGTGAAAATGTTTAGGAATGGAAGATGGAGTTCTTTTTAAAAGAAGAGCAAGGAGATCCCATATCACTGGCTCACAGAATAGATAGAAGAGAATAAGATATAAGAAAACTGAAAAAGTAGGAAGGGACTGGGTTTATGAAAGACTTTCAAAGGCAGTGAATTTAATATTTGATCCTGGAAGTGAAAAGGAATGACTATAGTTGATTGAATAAGAAAGAACATAGGGAGACCTACTCTTTAAGAAGGTCACTTTGGTATCTGGAGGATAAATTGGAGTGTAGAAAGACTTGAGGAAGGGAGATTGCCCCAGTGGACCATCACAATAGTCCATGTAAGAGTTGATAAGGACCTGCACTAAAATGGGGGCAGCCTCAGAGGAGAGAAGAAGAATATTTTAGAGATGTTGCAAAGGTACACTTGGCAGACCTTGACACTATGTTAAATATGGGCAATGGGAGAGAATAAGGAGTTTGGGATGACTTCTAGACTGTGAACCCAAGGGATTGAGAGGATAGTGTTGCCCTCTACAATAATCAGGAAAGGAAAAGGGTTTGGATCTAGGAAAGATGAGTTATTTATTTATTTATTTGTTGAGTTTGAGAAATGCATGATAAGTGTCTTATCAATGAATGAATTAAAGATATCATTCCTGTGTGGTTTCATGACCAAGAAGTCAAAATGAGAAAGGGAAGAGACTAGAGAAAGGGCAGAGTTGATGGTTTAGAAAACAACTGGGATGGAATAATGAAAAGTCATAGTAAGAATGAAGACCAGACTTTGGGGTTGGAATTCAGAGGGAAAAAGGAAGAGAATAAGCATTTAAATAGCACACACTATGTGCCAGGCATTTCACAAATATTAACAATTTACAAATAGAGCAATTATCAATGAAATAACAATAAAGATAAAATAATAACAGATTGTGGCCAGATGAAGAAATTTCTGAGTTCATGAACATAGATGTGGGATACTCATGCATGATGGCAAGGTCAAGAGTGAAGGCAATGCCATCTTTATGTGTAGCTGTGATGGAATAGAGAATTAGATAATGGAAAATGAGTTAATTAAGGAATTGGGAAGTTAGCTTATTTGAAGCACTATCAATTTTGTATGAGGTCAGAATTTGGAGAGAAGTCTAGAGGAAGATAATGGAGGGCTTTCAATGTTCATCACATAAATTATAATTTTATTATAGAGACAACAGGAAGGCAGAGGAAGATTTTTCAGAAAAAGAAGGGGTGACTTTTCACCCCTTAGGAAGATCAGCTTGGAAGCTGGATAAAAATTTCATCTATCTTTTCACCCCAAAATAGGGTAAGGGCAAATATCCCTCCCTCATGTAGATGGTGCAATAGACAGAATGCTGAGCCTTAAATCAGGAAGACTTGGGTTCAAATACAGCTTCAGATACTTCCTAGTTGTTATACTATGGCGAAGTCATTTATCCTCTATCTGCCTCAGTTTTATCAATTATAAAATGTGAATAATAATGGCATTATTATTCCTCATAGCATTGTTGTAAGGATTCAATCAGATATTTGTTAAAAACACATGGTAGAGTATAGGGCATATTATAAGTTCTATATTAATACTTGTTCCTTTTTTTTTCCCCTTCAAGCCATCTCTGTTCTTCCATTAATGAGCTCTTCCAAGGGCCCTCCATTTTGGATTAAGCCCAAGCTGGCTATACATCATTCCTTTCCCATATATATTTCTATCCCTCTACAGATGTTGCCTTCCTAACTCTACCCAGGTAGCCCCTCTCCCCCTCCCCATTCAGCTTTCCTTTCATATGTTATCTTTCTCCACCAGAATATAAGCTCCTTGGGAACGGGAACTCTCATACTTTTTGTTTTTATTTATAACCCCAGGATTTAGCACGGTGCCTAACTCATAGGAAGTACTTTAGATATTCCCATTGCCTGCCTGTTTGGAGGATATATGAGAAGCTAGAAGGTATCTTTTGAGGCTTTTGGATCAAACACCAAAGATGTTATTAATGCTGAGTGGGAAAGAGAGAAGGCTATATAAAGAAAACAGAAATAAGAAGGTCCATCTTTTACTTTACACCTTCCTCATTAAGAAAAAAAAATTTATCTCTCCCCAGTGATTATTTTAGGACTCAGATTCCATTCATAGAGAGGGCATTAACATTTGTCATAATCTTGGTTCCAAATTAAGGAAGTTATTCTTGCCCCCTGGAAAGTTCTATTCTTCAGGCTAAACCTACAATTTGCTTGCTCATGTTTTAGGAAGAAAAATATCCAATGCAAAGTGCTCTCTCCTTTCCCTTTTCCCTTTGCCTACCTCTCTTCTCTCTCTCTCTTCTCTTTCTCTCTCTCTTCTCTTTCTCTCTCTCTTCTCTCTCTCTCTCTTCTCTCTTTCTCTATCTCTTCTCTCTCTCTCTTCTCTCTTTCTCTCTCTGTCTCTGTCTCTCTTCTCTCTTCTCTCTCTTCTCTCTCTCTCTCTCTCTCTCTCTCTCTTCTCTCTCTCTCTCTTCTCTCTCTCTCTCTTCTCTCTCTCTCTCTCTCTCTTTTCTCTCTCTCTCTCTCTCTCTCTCTCTCTCTCTCTTTTCTCTCTCTCTCTCTCTCTCTCTCTCTCTCTCTCTCTCTCTCTCTCTCTCTCTCTCACACACACACACACACACACACACACACACACACACACACACACACACACTAGAGAGTAATGTTCACCACACACTGAAATGACGATCAGATGCTTATCCTTTGACAAGAAGATTCGCAGTCTTTTCCTATGTCATTCATCCTGAATCAGGTTTCTTGAAGAAAGTAGTAATGTTTTACATCAAATAATATTGCTAAATGAAAGCCAATATTCAAGGCATATTGATAGGTGACACATTAGGTTGCTTCAAACTGGCTGAATCATTTATAATAAATTTTACTTTGGGACTGAACTGCTTTCCTTCTCCCCATTTCCACTAGCATCAAATGGGAGACTTCATCATCTACCATATAACATAGCCTCACGCCTCCTTTAATGAAATCAGAATTCAGATTTCTCTGCTTTGAAAAGTCCTTTAAAAAACATATCCAATAAGAGAAGAGTTTAGTTTCACCAGTTCTTATCTACTAAACACAAAGGATATTTTTCCTTTTGTCTTGCAGAATCCAAGGCAAAGTCATCAACCTTTAGACGTAGGCTAGCATTGACATGGATTTTCTCATTTAATTCTAGATCTCCTGGAGAGACAGATTTTCTTTAATTTCATCAATGGTAGCAATGAATCAGTAAGTATAAAGAAGCAGGGGCCCATCCCCACACATATTGGTAGAATGGAGATTCTGGGATTGAAAGGATCACAAAGTTCAAATTCCTATCATAGTATATGGGAATCGTAGTAACTTGATAGCTTATATAGTGCTATAAAATTACATGGCAAGAAATTTTGTTATCAGCATGGTAGCTGAAGGTGACATAAAACATTTTTTATTTGGTCTTATGTTTTAGTATAGGTTTGGAGGGATAATTGGTAGTTGAGTTACATAAAAAGTGAATAGGTCTGGGCTGGAATATGCTGTGGCCTGGCTTCCTTCAAGCCGGTATTGATGGCATTAGAAGTTCAAATTAAAAAAGAAAAAAAAAAAAAAAAGAAGAAGTCAATGCCATATTCATTTATTCGCTTGACAAACACTTATTAATCACTCACTGGGTTCTAGACATTATGCTAGGTAAAGGGTATACAAAAATAAGCTCCAAATTATTCTTTTACTGAAGGATTTTACGGGAAGGAATAATAAATACACATACAAAATATACACAGAGTAATACAAAACAGTCTTGTCTGATAGAATACCAGGACATCGAAGAATCAAAAATTTTTCTATGTAGAAATTAATATTTGCATTGATACTAGAAGCAATTAGGAATTTCTCCCTCCAAAAGGGAACCCATTCCAGGCATGAGGACAAAGGCACTTAGATGGGAGATAGAATGCTGTGTAAAGAGAATAGCATAGAGTAGGAAAGGAAACACTCCTAGAAAGATGGACAGAAAAGAGACTTTATATGGGACTTTATATATCCACAAAGGAATTTGCATCTGATCCTGGAGAAAAGTGAGAGACACTAGAATTTCATGAGCAGGCAATACACTCAAACTTCTGCCTTAGCTACTTAATATATCTAATTAACATAAAAGTCAACATTTTATAGCGCTTTTGAGGATTGCAAATGCTTTTTTATACATTATTTTAGTCAATCTTCATGAAAACCCTATGAGATAGGTTACTGATCTTTTTTATATTTGAGTAAACTGAGGCACAGAGAAGATAAAAAGTTTCTACAGAGTCACCCAAATAGTCTCATAGATACTATTCCAGCCCAGTTCCTCCTGATAGGAATCCAGTGTTCTTTTTATGAAAAACTGCCTGGTTGGAGTTTGTCAAGCCATCTGGAGATGACCATTATCCCTCATTAAATCTTCTCTGAGATGCTATTTGTAGATAGTCATATTTGATCAAGGAGGAAGTAATTATGAATCCAAACAAATTCAGTCACATATTAAGGAAAGTACTGACTAGAGTCCTGGATTTGGTATCAGAAAAACTTAGGACTGAATCATAATTCTGGCACACCACCATGGACTCTGTAAATATCATCTTCTGAAAAAAAAAAGAGAGAGAGAGAGACAGAGACAGAGAGAGAGACAGAGAGACAGACAGAGAGACAGAGAGAGAGAGAAAGAGGATAATAATTCTTTTAACTCATAGAATATTTGTAAAGATAAAAACATATATGCAAATTTCACAATATATATGTATATCATTAAAAAATCATAAATATAAAACCGTATTAATTTCAGCAAGCATTATAAGTATTATTAACATTCAGCAAGTTTAAGTGTGACCTCAGGGGATTGGAAAGGAGGGAGAGAGGTAAATCTCCCTGGGCCATCCAACTATTGGTATCGTTGAAAAGAAGGAGGAGTCTTCTCCCTCCTGAACTCTTTGGCCAGTGAACCCCATTGCTTTCCTATTCTTGGAGCCTGCCTTCCTCCTTGACCCCCCTCAGGTCATGAAAAGCCACCTAACATGTAATGTACTGATGGTAGTTTATAGCTCACTTCAGGAGGGGGTCTATACCCAGGTCATCCTGGGAAATAAACACGCCTCCATAGTTATCAGTGGCTGGAGATTTCCACTGCAGCCACTTCAATCTATTAAAATTTCCCTTGGTCTTGGTCCAGCAACAAAAATCTACTACCTCTTTTTGACCCTGGATATTATACACACTACTGCAATGTGCATCTTCCCAGTTCTGTTCTGTAGGTAATGGCATGAGACATTCATCAAAACATGGGTTATGATTAGAAATAGCCAGCAGAAAATTAAGGATAAGAATCATTTTGCCAGCTGTAAAATGATCAAATATCTCACACTGAGATGTGCCAGCAAGGACTGGGACACTGTGTGAAAACAATGCTAACTCAACTGTCTCAAGATAGAAATTTAAATATTCCTTTTCTGTCTTCTTGTATTTGTTATTGTAATTTTAGGGCAAAATTATGCTGTGAAGATTTCCTTGCCCAGTGGAGTCGAGCTTTTTTCAATTACTTGGTACAGTTTATATTAAAGAAAAAGAAAAAAAAAAACTTCTGTAAAGTTGTTCAAATGCACTGAGACTGAGGAACCTTGGTTAAAGAACCAGTAACAATAATGTAACATTAAGTGTGATTAAATGCCCTGAGTCTGGCACTGTCCTAGGTGCTAAGAATGCAAAGATAAAGAAAGACTCTTGGCCCTCAAATCTCTTCCAATTTAATGGGGAGATAAAACATTTCTCCATCGCTTTCTCCAAAGCAACCATAATAATATTATAGCTCTGAAAGGTTAACAAAGCATATTTCATGTGTTACCTCAGTTGATCCTCCCAACCCTGGAAGCTAAGTGCTAAGATTATCTCCATTTTACAGACAAAGAAATTGAAGATTAAGTGAATTACCCAGGATGACACAGCCATTAAATGGCAGGGTTCAGATCTGATCTCAGACTTTCCTGACTCCCAATCCAGTGCTCTAACCACTGCATCATCTAATCACCTACTATTGATAAATATCATCATTTACCAATCATTTCATAAACTGCCAAATCTAATGGGATTTTCCCAATCTTCACTCCTTTTTACCTTTTTTTTTTTATATTTGACACTGCGAATAACTCTGTTCTCCCAGATACTTGCTCTTTTCTGGGTTGTTGTGCTGCTTCTTCCCTGGTTCTCCTACCTCTGGTTGCATCTTTTCAGTCTCCTTTGTTGACTCATTCCTATCATATCCCCTAATTAGGGGATATTCTCCACGATTCTGCACTGTCTTCTTTTCTTCTTCATCTATGATTCTCTCACAGCAGTCTCAACTCCCGTGGGTTTAACTATAACTTCCATGAAGATGACTCATAGATACATATATCCAGCTTCACTATCTCACCTGTACTTCAATCCTTCATCACCAATTGTTCGTTGGAAATTTCAAACCGATTATCTCAGGAACAACTCAAATTCAAAATGTCCAACACAGAACTCTATCTTTCTTTCCAAATCCTTTCCTTTACTTAAAATCCCTATTTTTACTGAAGGCTCTACCATATTCCTATTCTCCCATGTGTGTAAAAAGCTTTATCCTGAATTCTTCATTCTCTTTTGCATACATATTGAATCTGTGACCAAACAATATCATTTCACCTTCCACAAAATCTCTCACATACAGTTCCTTTTCTCTATTTATATAACAGTTAAGTTGCTTAAGGTTCTTAGCACCTCTCACCTAGTTATGGCAATAGCCTACCAATTGGTCTCCCTGCTTTAATTCTCTCTGAACTCCAGTCTTTCACTTGGGTGCAAAAGAAATTTTTTAAAGCACAGAACTGAACGTGTCACTGCTTTTCAATAAACTCAAATTGCTTTCTCTTGCCTCTGGGATAAATTTTAAACTCTCTATTTAGCTTTTAAGGATCTTCATGATTTAGCCACAATCTATATTTTCAGTCTCCTTTTGCCTTTCTGTCTGTCCCTCACTCTATGATCCAGTTATCCTGGCCTTCTCTATGTTTCTTATTTTTTGACATTATTTCCCATCCTCTTACCTTTTCATTGGCCATACCCCATGGGTGGAAGGTACTCCATTCTCAGCTCTATCTCATAGAATCCTCTTCTTTCAAGAACCAATTCAAACACCATTGATTGAATGAATCTTTTCTTGATTTCCCCCAACTGCTTGTGCCCTTCCTTTAAAACTATCATCTTGTTTTTAACTACTTTTATTGATCTATATTCATTTTGTTTAGAATTATTCTGCATATGAATTTGTCATCTTTCCCATTAGAACATAAAGGGGTAGGAGTAGAGATTGTTTTTCACTCTTTATAAAGATATTCTACTTCCTGGTCCCATAATCCCTGTGAATCAGGTGAAAACTGTTTTCCTTACAACCTCTCCACATTTTGTTCTCATCAAGATGAGCTGTATCCCTTTATGCATCGCTATCAACCTCTGATTTTCCATGACTGTGGTATTCCCTCTATTCCTAATAAGTTCTATTTAAGCCTAGATTTCTTCCTCTCATATGCACTTTCCATTTTATTTTTCTCATGGAGACCTGGCTTTCTCTGGACGACAATTCTACCCTATCTTCCCTTTGCAATGTTATTTGTTCTCTCACATGACTTGCACACATGGAGCCAAAAGAGTAGTAGGTATCTTTCTAATTTCTTGTTCCACTCCTAGACTGTCCTTCTCTCATCATCACTCAGTAACATCACCTTCTTTGGATTCACTTTATATTCTATATATTTTATATACTAACTGCCTTTTCACTCTCTTTGATTTTCAAAGAATGCAACATCTTAAAATCTTCTCCCCAACTCCTAGCATCTTGTTTGAAGTCTTCAGCATTTATCAAATACCCCTCCTTGAGACTTGCATGAACTGATGCTGAGTGAAATGAGCAGAACCAGAAGATTGCTGTACACTTTAATGCTGTATGAAGATATATTCTGATGGAAGTGGATATCTTCAACATAAAGAAGATCTAACTCACTTCCAGTTGATCAATGATGGACAGAAACAACTACACCCAGAGAAGGAACACTGGGAAGTGAATGTAAATTGTTAGCACTACTGTCTATCTACCCAGGTTATTTATACCTTTGGAATCTAATACTTAACGTGCAACAAGAAAATGGTATTTACACACATATATTGTATCTAGATTATACTGTAACACATGTAAAATGTATGGGATTGCCTGTCATGTAGGGGAGGGAGTAGAGGGAGGGAGGGGAAATTTTGGAAAAATGAATACAAGGGATAATGTTGTAAAAAAATTACTCATGCATATATACTGTGAAAAAAGTTTTATAATTATAAAATTTAAAAAATAAAAATTTAATTAATCAATTATTTAATTAAATAGATAGATAAATAAATAAAACAAATACCCCTCCTCAAACAGCATGACCTCCCAGCTCATCAAGATTTTCAATTTCTTCATCTCTACTCTACCTTGGACACTATGGGGATAATCATTCGGTCATTTATTAAATTCTTACTATGTGCTAGACATTGTGCTAGGCCTTAGTATTACAAAGATAAAAAGTGAATCTATCTTTCCATCATTCCTTCTATCTCATTTCTGTTTTTCATTTTGTATAAAGCAGTTGTTCTTTATTATTATGTTCCTCCCCATTGCCAAACCCCATTTTATCACATCCACTCTGGTCTCCCTTTCTTTGCCTCAGAATTCTCACAGTCCTTGTGACCAACAAGTAAGCTCTTCAACTCTGTACAATTTTGACTTGAATTCATTGATTCCTTATTATTCTGTGGTTCACCTTCATCAATCCCCAAACCAGTATCATCCCTAATATTTGGCTGTCCTTTCCCAACTTCCACGCTATTGAATACTGCATGGGGAAGGTGTCTGACTTTGCTGACTGGGTCCACTACCTATGGGACCGAATCAAATCTAAGAATACTTACTAAGCACTTATGTCCCAGGCACTATGCTATATGCTGGGGATGCAAATATAAACAATAAGACAGTGGGGGAAGGCAAGGAAAATTGGAACACAAGGTTTTTCAAGGGCTAATGTTGAAGAACTGTCCATATGTATGTTTTGAAAAATAAAAAGATTTAATAAAAATTTTAAAAATAAACAATAAACAATATGACAACCTCTGCCTTCAAGAACAGCATATAAAAAGAAATAGCAAATAGTGAAGAATATGCAAAGTGTCTAATGGCAAAGACCAGAAAAGAAAACATGGCTGATCTGTACCATTCTTCAAAAAAGGAAGTTACCAGAAGAATTCAATAATGGTAGAAAAGTTGATATGGTATGTAGATAATTTGGACCTCCTCAAAATGGAGGTCCCAGCAAGAATTCATTAGCAGCAAAAAAGAGGATCTAACAGAGAAAACAATTAAAGCATAATATTGAAATCTGGAGAAAAAAACCACTGACTGCTCTAGGCTGATCCTCAAAATGGAGTTTCTGGAAGGGATTCACTACATTATCTAAGTCTGAATTGATTTTCATCCCTATAAAGCAATGTAGCGAGCTGTCGTCTCCAGAAGCTGCCGGATCGCTCTCTGGGAAGAGATCTGCTGTGTCTACTCAAATCTTTCAGACAGATTCTTCTTCCTGTAACGAACCGTTGTCTCCAGGCAGTTGCTGTTAACTCTTGTCCAAAGAAGTGACTTCCCTTCCTGCAGAGAGCCCCGTCAAGCCTGATGCAATTCAGAGTCTTCTTCTCTTCCTGGAGTGCTGTCCTCTTTATCCTCCCAGAGAATGGGCGTGGGATAATGCAAGGGCTTCTGGGAAGAACCACTTCAGCCAATGGGCTTGCTCCTTCTATCAAGTCAACCTGAGTTCTCACCTTATAATTGTCCAACCTGAATTCTCACCTTGTCACTGTCCAGACAACCCGAGTTCTCACTTAGTAATCCTAACATCTCCCCCTTTCTTTTGATTTAGAACATAGGACAGTCATGACCTTGAAACATAAATCCATCAATATGGGAAGTATTACAGATAATTACATAAATGACCTTGAAACATAAATCCATCAATATGGGAAGTATTACAGATAATTACATAAATTACATAAGCACATAGTAACATAGTAATGTAACACATGCTAGAAGTATATAACATAATCATAAATTGAAAATTTATAAATGTCCATAAGTCCATTGTCCATTAGTCTCATCTTGTGTGAGGAAGTCCAATGATTCCTGCTGGTTTTTAAAGTTCTTTAACAGTCTTCTTATTATCCATGCTCTTTCAGTGTCAGATGTTTCTTAGATCTTCTCCTTTATTTTGAGATCTTTCTCTTTTTCTGTCTCTCTCTGATGGACAAGGCGAATATGACTCGTTGGCACCCATCTGATTCCTTCTCCTGCTGAAGAAATACAAGCAAACCCTCTCTCCCAGGCAGTTAACCTATCTAATTACCTTCTATTTACCACTTTCTAAATATCTTCTCATCATTTGGCAATTACATTGGAATTGTTTGCACTGGACACAGCCCTGTTGGTTTAAAAAGCCTGTATTCTCCCCAAGTGTAATCCATTTTTGCAATCTGATTGCCTTTTGGCTCACTTATCAGGTAGTCCCTTTCTACCATGTGATTACTTTTCTGCTGGTTGATCAAATCAGAGTCCTGACCTTCTAAAGGTTCTTTGGGTGTAACATCAGCTGCCATCATGCCCCAAGCCTTTTTTGCCTGGGGCCCTGGATCTGGGCCCCTCATCCTATTTCCCTGAATTAGTTTACACTCTGATGCCCAATGGAGTCCTCTGTTGCATTTTGGACATGGGGTTTTAGGTCTTCTCTCACCCTGTCTTCTCAGTGTATCTCCATACCTACACTGAGCTCTTAGATGCCCAATTTTTCCACATTGAAAACATCGCCGAGTTTCTCTAGAAGGCCCTTGCCAGGAGGGACCCTGTCTTTCCACATTCATCATTGTCCGGGTGTAAAAAGCATTTGTTCCCACTGTAGCACAGCATCTTATGATCTCCTCTAAAGGAGCATCTTTGTCTAATCCCCATATAATTCTTTTGCAAATCTCGTTGGCATTTTCCTTAGCCAGATGTCTGGTCATTATTTCTGTAGCTGAATTTTCTCCAATAGTTCTTTTGACAGCAGTTTGCAAACGTCCCACAAAATCTGCAAAAGGTTCATTGGGACCTTGCTGTATTTTAGTGAAAGCCTCTCCACGATCTTTCTGTCCAGGAAGGACACCCCAAGCTTTTATTGCAGCCTTAGCAATTTGCTCATATATTGTCATGGTATAATGAATCTGTTCCGAATTCTCTCCATACTGACCTTCACCAGCTAAGTGCTCAAAAGTGAATTGTGTGTTAACTCCTATTTCCAAATTGCATCTGACTTGAATTTTACATAATTCATGAAATTCCGCAAGCCATAATAAATTTTCTCCAGGTTCCAGACATGTCCTTGCTATGGATTTCCAATCATTCGGGGTTAGGACTTCATAAGACAAACCATCTAGTAACATTTTGACATAAGCTGATGTAGCCCCATAAAGGGTACAACCTTTTTTCAAATCCTTAATTTTATTCAAATCTAAAGGTGCATATCTTCTCCTTTTTTTACCTACAGAGTCAATCTCTTCAATCACAGGATATGCATGTATAAAATCACTTATATCCTGTCCTTCTCTCTTAGCTTTAACCAATGCTTTTTCTAATCTTGTCATAGGCTTAGGCTTCTTCACAGACAATTCTGTTTGTGTTTCTGCCTCTTCCCCTCTTTCTTCCTCCATCTCTGAAGGTGGGGTTGATGTGGGCCTGTCAATAATCTGTTCTCTAGGCAGGGTTGAAGCTTCTTCAAGAGAATCATACCATAATTCCTCATTTAAATCCTCTTGCTCTAGGGAAAGATCTTGATCTTTCCTTTTTTCCTCACATTTCCTCCTCTGTTCATTTTTAGAACTTTTCCTTCTCCTACAACTTGCTTGATAGTTTAAGGCTAATTGAACTATGTTGTAGATATAAAATACTTCTGCAGAAATTGAACGAGGCCCATTTTTTGCTTGAAATTCTTTCATTTCATATCCCACTAGCTTCCATTTATCTACATCTATCTTTTCTTCCTCTAAGAACCAAGGGGATGTACGTCTTAATGCAGCCAAGAGTTTAGCAATCTGTACCCAGGTTACAAGTAAACTCTGCTCCTCAATTATCTTGATTATACTCTCTATAGTACCACTCCTGAATGGAGCTGAGGTTGC
>NC_133619.1:18810534-19025534 GCF_048593235.1 Sminthopsis crassicaudata | reverse complement strand
TTTTTGTTTTTGTCTTTCTTTGTATCCTCAGTACTTAACATGATAGCTGGCCCATAGAAGTCATTTAATAAGTAAACGCTGGTTGACTCACGGATAGGTAAATTTTTTGGTCCAAACAATGATATAATACCATAGGACAGCAGCCATTGGGAATTAGAGTTCATTTGATCAAAACAGATACCTACTGTGAATGTTTCATTACCATTGGTTATTTAATTGGGGAAGGAAAGGGTTGATCAAAACAGATACCTACTGTGAATATTTCATTACCATTGGTTATTTAATTGGGGAAGGAAAAGGGACACTCAAAGTGAATGCCTTTTGCTTAATTCAATTTAATTCAGCAAGCATTTGGTAAACACCCCAGCATTACAGCAAGACTAGAGTATAAAGAAAGATTAGCTTACATTTTGCATTTATACTGTTATCTCCAGTGCTGTACACTTGGACAGAGTCATGGCCCTACATGGTTAAATTTAAGTATGCAGCCATACCCATCATTCCAGGAAGCTATTTTAGAAGATAAGAAAGATTATGAAGGAAGCATATCACCCATAGAGTTGTAGCCCAGTTTATGGCCATCCATCTCTCAGTTAAAGAATACATACCTGCTAACACTTATGACAAGGAAGAAAAATTGGCAATTCACAGAATGTCAAACTCTCAAAGTTGTAAGAGAACTCAGGATACATTTTATCCAGGCTCAACATAAATAAAAATCCCTTCTCTAATCTTCCCGACACGGGAGAATTCAGCCTTTGGTGAAAGGTCCCCTGTAAGAAAGGACTCGATGTTCCCAAGGAGGTCCATTTTAATTTTGGAAAGCACTCTTAAGAAGTTTTTGTTTCCTTTTATGAAACCTCAATCTGTCTCTCTGAAATCCCTGCCCATTTTTCTTAGTTATGTCCTCTTCGGGCAAGAAGAGCAATATCATAGTGGTGATATCTGAAAAAGAACAAGAAGAGCCATTATTCTGCTGTCAATATTATTATTTCTAGTCTATTGTCAAGTATTGCTACTTTTTTAAGTTTCATGTTGTTTAAAAGTCATTAACTTCTGCCAATACATACTGCAATTTCTGAAGGGTATGAGAATGTCAGATTTCACACAACAGCATAATTTTAAATCAGGGATCTAAAGCTCAATCAATATTTTCATACACTGATACATGTTTATGATCAATTTAAATTTGCAGGTGGATAACCTTCAAAAGTAGAAGCACACCTAGCTTCATGAATTGGCTAGTGATTCTTCCCAGCCAAAGATAGCTGTTTTTCAGTCATATGGCATAAATTGAGTATTTTTTTATTTTTATGTCTTGAAAAAATCACACCAGCACCCCCATCCATATAGACACACAGATAAATGTTATCTGCTGCAAAATAGGTAAAGCCCAAAGGGAACCAATCAAAGGCCAGGGAGAAATCTACATAAAAGATCACTTTTGTCTCGGCCAACTCGCCAGAACATAGAAAGATCACATTCTATGAGCACAGATGAAATTAAAGCTGGAGCCCTTTCCAAAAAGAGCTGTAGAAGCTGGATGTCATCAGAAACAAGATCAAAATCTGTATATTCATAAACCTGCCATTTTAGGGGATAAAACAAGATGTGTGGCAGTTAAAAGCACCTATCTTCATGGGGGAAAAGAAATGGGCAATCACACACACAGTTGTCAGGAATATCAATGTTACTGATGGCTCAGCCTAAGCATTTATGGAATTTGGTGTTAAAATTGTTCTCAAAAATTCTCGTTGGAGCCCATGCTGAGGGATGGTGAACAGGTTCTCTCCTTGTACTTCATAAACCTTTCAACCACCTCAAAGCTGTAGCCTTCCCATAAAAATTAATTATGCCCGGATAATCCTAGCCCATGCACACAGGACTATGGGGCTGCCATGATGTGTTCAATATAAAACTCTGCAGTAGAATTAGAACATACCAGCACATTCACTGCCACTTATTACTAGCCTCGTGCAATCGTCTGCCTCACTAAATTACAACAAAATGGTTTTCTTTACAACTAGATTGTCGCCATCAGATTCCTTTTTCTTCTTTATGCTCAGTGTTATGCTGTTTCCTTCTACTAATATGTCACAGTGAATATGCACATGCAATCACAGGATCATAGGTTTAGAACTATTAAAGTCCTATCCTTGCCCCATGTTACGATAAAGAAACTGAGACTCAGTTAGGTAAAATGTCTTGGTCAAAATCACACAGGTGGTAAGTTTCAGAATTCGGATTTGATCTCAGGATCCCTCACTCCAATTCACTGAACCATGCTGCCCACGTCATATATTTGGTATCCCAAGGGTGGGGAAAAGAGGACAGTTAGAAAGCTTGGCATCTAAGGAAAAGATGAATGGAGAAATACACAAAATACATTCAATATATAACTCCCCAACCGCAGGTGACTGAACTGTCCCCAAGCTAGAGAACCAGATTTTCATCTTTAACAAATGAGAAAACAAATGGCAAGTACCTGACAAACTTCCCAGAGCTCTATAAATGTGACTTACTGCTAAGCTTATTATTATATAAAGAAAACAGCCAATTGATTGAATGAACTTTTCCACATTTTAATTAACTGTTTTTATAGCTCATATTTTTATGGTGTTTTACAATTTGCAAAGCACTTTCTTCATAGCTGCCTAGTAAGGTACAGTACAGTAGAAATGTCAATATGTCAATGAACATTTATTAAGCACTTACTATATTCCAGGCACTATGCTGAGTACCCCAGGGATACAAAAAGAAGCAAATGGCAGTCCCTGTCATCAAAGAGCTAACAATTGAATGGAGGAGATATCAAATGAACAAATATACAAAACAAGCTATACAGAAAAAAAAGAGATAATTGAGAGGGAAGGCACTAGAATTAAGTTGTTCTGTCATTTTTTTCAGTCTAGTTCAATTCTTTGTGACCCCGTTTGGTGTTTTCTTGGTAAAGATGCTGAAATGGTTTCCCATTTCCTTCTCCATCTCAAAAGAAAACTTAGACACATGGGGTTAAGGACTTATCCAGGGTCACACAACTAGTAAGCATCTGAGGCCAAATTTGAGCTCAGGAAAATATCTTCCTGGCACTGGGTCCAGCATAACTAGCTACCCCACTGGAATTTAAAAGGGTTGAGAAAGACTTCCTAAGGAAGATGCAGTTTTAGCTGGGGAGGTCTCTAGGGACAGGCATTCCAGTCATGGGGACAACCAGAGGAAAATGTCAGAAACAAAGGATGGTTCAAAGAACAGCCAGTAGGCCAATGTCACTAGATGGGAGAATACACATTGGGGAGTGAAACATAAGAAGACTGGAAAGGTAAGTAAAAGCTAGTCATAAATGGCTTTGAACAAAAAACACAGTGTTTTATATTTGCCCCTAAAGACAATAGGGAGCCACTATAGTTTATCGAATAGGGGAGTAAGATGGTCACTCCTCCATTTTAGAAAATTAAATTTAGTGGCTAAATGAAGACTGCATTAAAGACCTGAAGCAGAGAGAAGCACGGGCAGAATTTTAGAATAATCCTAGCTTGAAATAATGAGGACTTGTGCCAGTATGAAAGGAGAAAAGGTACATATTGGAGAGATGTTACAGAGATGAAATCAATAGGTCTTAGCAACATCTTGGACAAAAGAAGTCACAGATAGTGAGGAGTTGAGGATAATTCCTGAATTGCATTTTACAGAAGGGAAAACTGAAGCCCAAACTTGTCCAAGGATACATAACTGGTAAGTGACAAAACTGATGCTTGAATCCCCGAGAATTCCCTTGGCATCCCCAAAATGTGGTCATCCAAAATTCCCTCGATGACAATTCCTTTAAAAGTAGAATTGGTCAAATAGAAAAGGAGGTACAAAATCTAATTGAAGAAAATAATTACTTAAAATTTGGAATTGGGCAGATAGAAACTAATAATTTTTGAGACATCAAGAATCAATCAATATCAAAAGAAGAAAATATAAAATACTTCATTGGGAAAAAATGATCTGAAAATAGAACCAGGAGAGATAATTTAAGAATTATTGGACTATCTGAAAGCCATGGTGGAAAAAAAGAGCCTGAACAGCATCCTTCAAGAGATTATCAAGGAAAATTGCCCTGATAGCTTAGAACTAGAGGGCAAAAGAGTCATTGAAATAATCCACTGATATCCTGAAAGAGATCCCAAAATGAAAACCCCACAGAATAGTGTAGCCACATTCCAGAACGATGTCAAGGAGAAAATCCTGCAAACAGCCAGAAGGAAACAATTCAAGTATCAAGGAGTCACCATCAGGATTAACCAGGATTTAGCAGCTTCTACATTTAAGACTTAGAATATGATGCTCTAGAAGGCAAAGGAGCTTGGATTACAACCAAGAATCACATACCCAGAAAAATTGAGCATAATCCTTCAGGGGAAAAGATGGATATTCAATTAAATGAAGAACTTTTGAACTTTCTTAATGAAAAGACCAGAGCTGAACAGAAAATTTGATCTTCAAATTTTAGACTCAAGAGAAGCATGATAAACAGGAAAGAAAAAGATAAATATTCAAAAGGATATGAACAGGAAGTTTTCAGGTGAAAAAATTAAAGCTATAGTCAAATGAAAAAAAATGCTCCAAAACCCTATTGATTAGAGAAATGCAAATTAAAGCAACTCTGAGGTACCAACTCACATCTATCAGATTGGTTAATATGACAGAAAAAGAAAATGATAAATCATGAAGAAAAGGTTGGGAAATTGGAACACTAATGCATTGATGGGGTTGTGAGCTGAACCAACCATTTTGGAAAACAATTTGGAACTATGCCCAAAGGAGTATAAAACTTTATATAAAAAGCTATAAAACGACATGTCCTTTGAGCCCACCATACCACTACAAGGTCTGTATCTCAAAAAAGATCACTAAAAATGAGCTACATATACAAAAAATATTTATAGCAGTTCATTTTGTGGTGGCAAAGAAGCAGAAATTGGGGAAATGACCATCAGAGAATAACTGAATAAGTGTGGTGTATGGATATAATGGAAAATTATTGGTCTATAAGAACAGGTGGATTTCAGAAAAACTTGAAAAGACTTGCATGAACTGATTCTAAGTGAAATGAGGAGAAAATCAGGAGAACACCGTCATTGTACACAGTAGCAACAACACTGTGTGATGATCAACTATGATAGACTTAGCTCTTCTCAGAAATGCAATGATCTAAGGCAATTCCAAGGACTCATAACCAAAAATACTGACCACATCCAGGGAAGGAACTATGGAATCTTAATGCAGATCAACACATACTATTTTCACTTTTGTTGGTTTTTTTCTTTCTTTTGGTTTTTCCCTTTTGTTCTGTCTTCCTTCACAACATGGCTAATGTGGAAATATGTTTTAACATGATTATATTGTGCAGTCAGAATCAGATTGATTGCTATCTTGGAGAGAGAAAAGAAGGCAGAAAAATATGGAGCTCAAAATCTTACAAAGATGAATCTTGAAAATCATCTTTACAAGTAATTGGAAAAAAATATTAATAAGTTTTTTTAAAAGAAACCAAAAGTCTCTCACTGCATCCAGGTTCATCTCCAGTCATCTAGATAAATATTTAGATAGTTCAGGAGAAAAAGTAAGGCTGGTGACTTTGCACAGCCCATCCTCACTGATAATCCAATTCCCTGATATCATCTTCCACAATGAAAAACAAATAATATTTCTCTTAATGGTGCTTCAAATCACTTTCACCTTTTAGGCCATTTATAACTGCTTTGTTACCTCATGTGGAATTTGTAGTTTACTAAAAGCTCCAGAGTTGTTTCTTGTAATAATATTTCTTTGAAGTTATTTTTTGGTATAAAAATTTCCATTTACCTGTGATTTAATCAGTATGGATATTTATTTTCTCCACCAACATTGGCCATGATATCTCGACAACTTATTATTCCCTTTTCATGGCACATCAATAATAATACATTACTCAGAGGCTATTCTAGTCATTTGAATCTCTCCAAATTAACTGTCAAAAAATAATTGGGTCTAATCTTGAAAAAATCCAAATTTTCCCAAAATGTGTGTATTCCTTGAGAGCCTAAAGTCACTGCCATACCACAGTGTGACATCAGCACAAAAATTTAGTGGAAATCTCCCTAGAATGTGTTCCAAATCATGCAACCCATAACAACCTTTCCTTTTGCTGATCTCTGTACTTAAGTGTACACACCCTGCAACTGAGCACATGATCATGTGCCATTTTATATTACTTTCTAACAGTCTTTTATGCATTAATATCAGGTACACCAATACTACCATTACACAGAGCTAGAGGAGCAGAAGGATTGACATGGCTATCTCCAGCATCATGGGGAATAAAAAAAAATTAAGGCAAAGGGAAGACAGTAAGGAAGAAAGACACATGCAGATGGAGGAACAATGCCAGCTATAGTTTCTACTAAAGTATAGGCATAAAGCACAATTGTCAGCCCAGGGAAAGAGCTTGGGGAAGGACACTTGGAATTTCCCCATATTGAAGGATAGGAATTGGGAAAAGGCTGAGAGTGACGAGACTTCTTCACTGCTAGACTGCCCAGAATTTTGTGTATCAGAGATACATCTCAATTAACAGAATAAATTCCCCCAGGCTCTCTCAGGAGTTCCGTTACAATAAATCTTATTTCTATCATCAGATTACAATTTCCAAGTTATGGACCCAACATTATAACTGATTTAGATTTAGATAAGAAAGGGGCTTTAAGGGTAATCTAGTCAAACTCCTCATTTACAGAAGAGGAAATGGAGGGTAAATAATTCTTTAGGAAGAATTTAGTACCTAAGTTATAAATATTAAAGTTAGGCTTAAAACCCTATTCTCTTTACATGAAACTGAGGACATTTTTAAGGGTGAGGTCCTTGAGAGCAGGGATTATTTGTTTGCTTGTTTTGTCTTCTACCTCAGTGCTTAACACAGTTCAGGACTATAGGGTATGTGTCTGATAAATGAAAATTGACTGAAAATCTGTACTTTTTTATTGATTGGCTGATTCATTTTTTTTTAAAGAACCCTTCCGGGGGGCAGTGAGGTGGCGCAGTGGATAGAGCACCAGCCCTGAATTAAGGAGGACCTGAGTTCAAATCTGGACTCAGACACTTAACACTTCCTAGCTGTGTGACCCTGGGCAAGTCACTTAACCCCAGCCTCAGGAAAAAAAAAACAAACCCTCCCATATGATCCCAAAGGAATTAAGATTACCATATCTGATAGTACCTCCTTAGGTATCCACTGGCCACAGCCCATCTGGTGAAATGCTTCAGGCTCAGCTTGATGACATAAGCATCTGGTCACTGCATTCATCAGAGTCCAGAAGTCCTTCAGGGCTGTTTTCCTTCATATTATTATGGTCACCATGTAAATTATCCTCCTGGTTCAACTTTGTTTGCGCTGCATCAGTTCATACAAGTATTATCAAATGCATTTGAATTTCTCCCTTGTCTCTGGAAGCACAGAAATATTCCATTACATTTATTTCCCATAATTTGTCCAGCCATTTCCCAATTTGAAAGCATTTACTTTCCTTCTAATTTTTTGTCATTACAAGAAGTAGAGCTTTTTGTATGTATATGTGTAGATCTATACGGCACCTACACTATGTCTTTTGAGCTGGCTCAAGCTGCCTCCAGGCCTGTTTCCATCTCTAATAGAATCTTAAAGGAAAATACCTGGATGATAGACTGAAAAGAATGAAACCCTTGTGTGCCAGTTATATGGTCTCTATAATACATGGGCAGCATTGGTGTGTCAAGGCAAGTAAAACCCTTTCAAATTTAATTTATAATAGAGAATACTTTAAAAGAGCAATTCAGATTAGCTTAAGAACTCCAGGAAGTTTTATGCATGTCTTACAAATGTTAATGATGTAAAACCCAGGAGGGTGCCCAGTTAGGTGGAAGCTGCCCAGATTTTTCTGTCTGCCAAAATCCATTTCTAGATTAGGTCTTCAGAATACCTTTATATCAATGGAGACAACTGCCCCCTACCTTCTTTGAAGCTGTATCATTCATTTTCCTAAATACATTGAATTGCCCCCACCCACTTCCCCAAGGATAGAGGATTTATTTCATGCTGATCTCATCATTCAGATTCTTTTTCTTGGCCACATAATGGGACCATCTGCACCTTCTTAAAATGAGATAGTTACATTTTTTCACAGGAAAATTAATTCTGACCACAAAGAGTTATACATTGGTTCAAAAGAATGTGTGAATTAATTAGTGTTAGATGATAGATTATTTTTTCTCCCTCTGATACATTTCATTCTTGAACACTCCCAAGTCTGCTTTTATTCAGAACTGAGAACACAGCAGAAACATCTTTCTTAGGAGTGTTTGGTACCAAAAAGAAAAAAAAAAGAGGAAAAGAATATCATCATATCTCTAAATGTTTTATATTGCTAATACTCAGTTCACTTCCTGCAAAAATCAATAAAAAAGCAAATTCTTATTCAATCAAATACTAAGACAACTAAAAATTGTCCCCAAAAAATCAATAGAGGAGTTTCACAAATATCTTCCAGATATTTGTCTGTCAATGCTTGCTTTCTTCAAGGAATAAAATCCTCTGGGTTTTAAGGTTTATAGGGATCAAAACTAGGACTATTTCATTGATATAGAAATCATCACATTAGGGAATTTCCCTTTATCAGGGAAGTTCAACAGCTTCTCTGAAATTTAGACACAGTTTTCTAGAACATTAAGGGTGTCCTTCCCCCTCTCTCTACCCTCCTGCCCAAGGCAGTGGGGTTAAGTCACTTGTCCCAGGTCACACAGCTAATAAGTGTGTCCAGCCAGATTTGAAATCACATCCTTCTGATTTCATTAGTGTCTACACACTGATCCATCCAGCTGTCCCCAGCATTAGGAGTGTAAATGATGGCCTAAAGTCACAAAATCGATAGATGGGACTTGAACCCAGATATTCTTCACTTGCAAGTGAGCTCTCTATCCACTCTGCCATCTCCCTCCATTTTGTATATTTACGGTGACATGAAATAAATCAACTGCATCATTGGAAACCAGATTCAAGCAGAGCAGCTCATGCAGCATTAGATCCAAAGTCATCATAGATCTTGAGACAGAAAGACCCTCATCTAAGAGGTCATCTAATCCATTTTGCAAATGTTGGAACTGACACTCATGGAGGTCAAGTGGTTACCCTTAATGTTCTACAGGTAATAAATAGCCAAGCTGGGTCCACTGATTCCAAGTTCAGCACTCTTCCCATTATGATTTATTGTTTTTAATATCTCTGAAGCTAAACTGACTCAGAATGTCTCCATCATGCAGGAATAACACTCTGTTCTTCTCCCTCCATCCCATCCCTGCCCCCTGTGGCTGTATCAATGAAAATTTTAAAAATCTCTTCTTGAGACCTTAGCTGAAAGTTTATTTGGTGCTTTCCCCCATTATGAAAGCACAGTCATCTTTATGTTCAAAGTGTACCTAAAAACTCAGCCCCTTGGGGGCTAGTCTAAAAATAAGGATTTGGTTGGGTATTATGTTGAAATCTTCAGGGAGATGCTGAATCAGCTATTTTCAGAAGTGCCTCTTTTATTGTGGGCACGAAGCTCAGGGAAGAGCCTTTAACTTCTTCAAAGTTACCTGAGGTATTATGATTCCTGTTCACGGAAAACTCGCTTACCACAAGAAAGTGGGACAGAGGAGGAGAATGCCAACAGAACAAATTGCCTGTTTGCTCAGTTTCATCACTTTCAGGAAACACGATGGACCTACTTCGTGCCAGTTATAGGGAGGGGGATACAAAGGCAAAAATGATTCTCAGGGGGCTTGGATTCTATACCTAAAATTGAATGGACTGCACCATGGCTCTTCCTGCTAAATTGTGGCCCCTTTCTAGGATTTCTTTAACTATGGGATGCTTCTGTATGTAATGGGATTGCAAAGTGAGGAACCTCTGTATTATACTACTAGAACATTGGGTAGAAATGGAAGGAGAGGTAGTTTAATGGGATAAATGGACAGTTTTGTGAAACTGCCTTCTCAAGTACAAGGTTATAACTCCCCACCCCCCCCCAAAAAATAAAACTTTTCCAGAAGTTGTTCCAGAAAAGATCTAAGGGTTTTAATGGATTGCAGTCTCATTAAGAGTCAACCAGGTGATATGACAGCAGAGAAAGATTATGGGATCTTAGGAGGTATCAAGAAAGTCTACAAGAAAAAAAGCATGTCAGGCTTGCCATTCTCTGCCCTGTAGTGAATTATATTCAGTTCTGGATACCATATATAGGGAAGAACAGTGATTAATTAGAGAATATATAAAGCAAGGGATCTTAAACGTTTCTGTCCTGGACCACTTTGGTAGCCTACTGAGGTGTATTGACCCTGAGGATAAGAATTCTTATACTTAAAGGAGGCAACCAGGATGGTGAAAAGCCTCCACTTAATATCATGTAAGGAGTGGTAGCAAAAATTAGAAATAGTCCACAAAGAGAAGACTCGATGGGACAAGTTAAAGGAAAGAGTCGTAGGTTGGAAGTAAAAGGCAAGGGCAAAAATCATGGCTCTACCATTTCTGTGCTTGGTTAGCCAAGTCACTTGACTTCCTCTGCCTCAGTATCCTTCTTTGTTCTCTTTGTTATATTGAAATTTTAAAAAGAATATTTGTACCCTTACCTCATAGACTCGTGAGGATAGAGAATGACTTTGAAAAGTCTACAAAATGGCAAAAAAAAATCATTCCTTGTGATAGAGAAGTAATGGACTAGATATATTGAAATTGGGGTTAAGTGACTTGCCCAGATAACTAAGAAGTTTTAAGTGTCTGAGGCCAGATTTGAACACAGGTCCTCCTGATTTCCGGGTGGGTATTCTATCCACTGTGCCATCTCACTACCCCTAATTCTATGAAATATTACTTAGTAAAGTTGAGAAGAAAAATAAAAATTCGTTGAAATTTCTTTGAAAAACTTGAAAATAAAACAAATACATTTTGGCTTGGCTTGGACATAGATTTGGGGCTGAACATTAGAAGAATTGTTAGGTGAAAGGAGGTGATGATATTATGGATTTGACTATTATAGTCACTTAATACTAGATTTTTAATTCATGGATGGCATCAATTTTTATACTTTTTTTTAAATTTTATTACATAAAGCCCCAAGGTACTTGCACAGAAAGGTGCCTAATAAATTATATTGTGCAACTTCACACAGCACTGCTATTAATCACAAACTTAAAGCAAAAAGTTCTTTCCTTTGGGCAGCAAACAAAGAAATCTTAGAACCATAAAGAAGTGAGTCAGGTCTGGTTGTCATGTGTTCTTTCCTTTAAAGGACTGCCTCTCCACAAGAAAATGCATCTGATTTATCACTGTCATCATCATTAACTGCCCTAGGTCTCTGCTGCTAACGAGGAGGTTTCTCTAAACCCTAAGTGAGAAAACTGTAAGTTGAGGCATACCACATGAGGAGTTCTAGTTGACATCTCTGGTTAATTTAAGCAAGCTGTATCTCAATGAAGCATCTCTGGTCCATTTGTTCTTGTGACAAATTGCAGCATGTCTGAGATAGAAATTCACATAAAGATAATGTGCCTACATTCTCCCACCTGCCACGGGCCAGATCTCTAATTAAACATCCAGGGATACACCAACGCTCTTCCGAGGATGCCATATTTCCAGTTATGCTTTACTTATTATATACTCACTATCATTTCCCTTTCCACATTACCCTAACTTTTTGACACCCAGAACATGTTTCAGGCAAACTATTCTATATGTCATCTTTTATAGTCATCAGTGGGTATCCTCAGGAACTAATGCAGCAAAAGCTGTTTTGTGGGTTTCTTCAGCTCCTGGCACCAGAGTATGGATGTGCTTTGACAATCTTGCCATTTTGGCCACAAAATACACCTTTTATAAATCACTTTAACTGACCATGACAAAAATTGAATGCTCAATATATTAGGCATGGGATATAAACAATATTGAACATTGCCTTGTGATTGAGAGAGCCCAGTGAGGTAAGATTGGATGAAAGAAATTGAAGTGAATGGGTAAAATAGGAGAAACAATAATAAAAATCAAAGATGTAATTATCACACAGGGACAGGGGCATTATTCAGGGCACCAAATTTAGAAGATAATGGTGGTAAATGTAACCCTACAGTAATATAGAAGCAATAATGGTAGCTGAATAGCTAATGGAGTTGTGAACTGATCCAACCATTCTTAAGAACAATTTGGAACTATGCCCAAAGGACTCTAAAACTGTGCATATTTTTTGATCCAGGAATCCCTTTGCTGGATCCATATCCCAAAGACCTCCAAAAAAAGGAAAAGGATTATCTTGGACAATATTTTAGCACCTCTTTTTGTGGTGGCTAAAAATTTGAAATCAAAGGGATGTTCATTAATTGGAGAATGACTGAACAAGCTGAGGTACAGGATTGTGATGGAATATTATTGTGGAGTAAGAAATGACAAGCAGGATGGTTTCAGAAAAATCTGGAAAGATTTACACAAACTGATGTGAAGTAAAGTGAACAGAAACAGAAAAGGTACCTGGTAACAACAATATTGTTCAATGAAGAATTGTGAATGACTTAGTTATTACCATACAATGATTCAAGGCAATCTCAAAGGACTAATTATGAAGGCTATAATCCACCTCCAGAAAGAGAACTGATATTGATTGAATATAGACTGAAATACTACAGGAATTCTTTTTTTTTCTTTTATCCAAGCCCTTTTGTACAAAATGACTAATATGGAAATGTTTTACATGAAAAAATAATAACAGTAGCAGATTATTTAGCTCTTTAAATATTACAAAGAGCTTTACATTTATTATCTTTTTTCTCTTATTCAAGTCTTTTTGTACAATATAACTAACATGGAAAGTTTTACATGAAAAATAATATAAATAGCAGATTATTTAGTTGTTTAAATTTATTTACATTCTTTACATTTATTATCTTTTTTTCTTTTATTCAAGTCTTTTTGTATAAAATGACTAATATGGAAATGTTTTACATGAAAAAATAATGTAAATAACAGATTATTTAGTTCTTTAAATATTACAAAGAGCTTTACATATATTATCTTTTTTTCTTTTATTCAAGTCTTTTTGTACAAAATAACTAACATGGAAAGTTTTACATGAAAAAAATAATATAATTAGCAGATTATTTAGTTGTTTAAATTTATTTACATTCTTTACATTTATTATCTTTTTTTCTTTTATTCAAGTCTTTTTGTATAAAATGACTAATATGGAAATGTTTTACATGAAAAAATAATATAAATAACAGATTATTTAGTTCTTTAAATATTACAAAGAGCTTTACATATATTATGCTATCTGATCCTTACAACAACCTTGTAAGGTAAATGGTATTATAATATCCATTTTATAGATTAGGAAACAGAGGTTTAAGTGATTTATTTGGGGTCACACAATTATAATATTTGAGGCACTATTTGAACTTGGGTTTCCTGATTCTATGGTCTTGGGCCTTGTTCACCACCTCACCCATTTGCCTCATTATTATTTGTTGTCAGTTAGTCAATAAATAATTATTTAGTTCAGTGCAGGCACTGTGGCAAATGGTAGTAAGAGAGTTCCTGGCATCAAGGAGTTTACCATCTAATGAATAATTATGTAAAATTTTCAAAACCACCTAATTAAAAATGTATATAGAAAGCTCTTGGATCAGTCTCAAATTGTGGTTGTTGTCTTGGAGATTTTATATCTTTATTATCATGATGAATTTATTTTATTATTAGGGTTAATTAATAGGAAAAATTTGCAAGTGGACAGTAGAATAAAGTTCAGCCTCCAGGGAGAAGAATATATCACTCCATAGTAGGGAGAAAAACACCTATGTAATGACATGAGGCATACCTGGGTTGGTACTGGGTTGGGGGGCAGGGGGAGGCTAGCAGAGGACCATGGCTAGAAGAGGTTCTAATTTTATTTTATGAGTCTGTGATTTATCATCACTCTACTGTAGTTTAATAGCAGAGCAACGACGTTTCTGTTCTTTATCCCCAAGTAATTACCTTGTTAGCAGCTAGTGAGGGGACTCTCCAAATTCAACCTAGAGTCAGAAAGATCCAGGTTTGAATTTTGACTCAGATATTTGCCAGTTGGGTGATCTGGGACAAGACACTTCCCATTGCTTGCATTGATTTCTGGGTATTCCCTCTAGGATTCATTTATTTACTTAGATTTTTCTCCCTTTTATTTTGGACTAGGTGAAAGAGAAGATTCTTTACCTCAATTGCTCCCCAACCTTAATATTGGATGGGTGCAGCCTCAATCAACCTGAGACCTACTGAAGATTTTAGCCTAAAAAAGGCAAGGTCTCTCAATGCATCTAGGGCCATCTCCAGTTGTCCTAATGTGTGTCTTGTCAGTGGAGCCAGATGGCTCCAGAGGGGAAAGTGAGGCAGGTGACCCTTCACAGCCTTCCTCCCTTAAATCCAATTGCATGTCATGGCATTACCTCCCTGCTATCACGATCCTCTTTGAGAATGAAGGACAAACAACAACTATTGCTACAACAAGCTCTTCATCTATAAAATGAGAAGAATAATAACTTCTACCCGTCAGTACAGTTGTGAGGATCAAATGAGATATTTCTAAATTGCCTTGAAAACCTTAAATTACTATGTAAGTGCTAGTTATTGTGTTTATTATTATTAGCTATTATCCTGATTATTTTTAGGTTGGTCCTTAGCAAATGGATGGTGAATTTCCAGGCTCATCTTCAAAACTTTTTCTACATTGTGGTAATAGATGGAATTTATGATATTATACATAGCCTTCAAGAACCCAAGAACACCTTAACACCATGATGAGACATTAGAGGTGATAAAGTGAGACCTAGAGAAGTAACTAAATTATCAATTTTAATTTTTTAATCCCCATTATTATAACATTAATGAAATTTAAGCAAATATCACTCCATCCCAAGGACAATATTATATGAAACACCAATATTTATAAGTGTGGCTTTTCAGTTGTTTTCAGTTGGGTCTGCTTCTTGGTGATTACTTTTGGGCTTTTCTTGATAAAGATACTGGAATGGTTTGCCATTTCTTTCTCCAGCTCATTTTACAGATGAAGAAACTGAGGCAAACAGTGACTGACTCAGCAATATACAGCTAATAAAGTATTTAAGGCCAGATTTAAACTCATCTCTTCCTAACTCCAAGCCCAGAATTCTATTCATTGTGTCACTTAATTATAGAGATTCTACTATGTATATAGAGGCAGAATGGAATAGTGAGTAGAAAGCTGACCTTGGAGTCAAGATTTGGTGTCAAGTCTTGCCTCTTAAATTTCCTCACTGTGTTACCCTGGGTAAGTCAGCTAAATTCACAAAGTCACAGTGTTAAGTTACAGAATAGGTACTGATCTGAATTGTTACATGGAATTCTTTATAGGAGATTTGATAAAATAATACATACAATCAAAATGAGTGAATGAATATTCTACAGAGAATCTTAATCTCTTAGAAGTCAGATTTTCAACATTCTACTCTATTAAATTATATTTGCTAAATCTCAAAATGACCATCTTAAACTCAGTTTTTATTTTTCCCATACCAAATTCAAGTGCATAACACACATAAAATGAACAGAAAAATCTGGATGCAACGGTTGTGGCGAATTTTCTTCCTTTTCATTTGTTTGTTTTAATTTTGTTCTATGAGCCTATGATTTATCCTTGTGGGTGCTCTATCAACCATCATATATCATCATTTTACTGTAGCTTAATAGGAGACCAACAACGTTTCTGTTCTTTACCCCTGAGCAATTACCGTATTACTAGCTGGTGAGGGGACTCTTCAAATTCAGCCTAGAGTCAGAAAGATCCAGGTTTGAATTCTGATTCAAATATTTACCAATTGGGTGATCTGGGACAAGACACTTCACATTGCCTGCATTGGTTTCTGGGTTTTCCTCTCCCAGATTCATTTATTTACTTAGATTTTTTGGTACCTTTTTGAAGAGCCCAAGGAATGAGTAAATCAAAATGAAATCTAGTACAGGAGAAGACCAGATTAAATTATATCATAGACATTTTCTCTAGTTATTCATGAGGAACTATTCAATAACTTTAAAAGACATACCCAGTCATCCAACATATCTATTGAAAACTTATTATGTGTGAATCAATAAAAGTTCCATTCTGATAATACTAATGATAATGGCTAGCATTTACATACAGTTTCAAGATCTACAATTTGTTTTATAAATATGATCTCATGTGATGCTAATAGAAGCCTGGGGGTTGGAGGGAGAGTTGGCTGCTAGTATTATCTTTGTCATTTAAAAAAAAAAAGGAACTGAGGGAGACAGAAGTGAATTTACTTGCTCAGATTCAGTTACCTAAGAAGTGATTGAGACTAGATTTGAACTTTGGCCTTCCTAATTCCAGTTCTAATTCTTTATCCATTTATGACATGTAGAGAGAAATCATGATATTGTGAATGAAGATCTGGCTTTAAAATTCAGGAGAGATATAAGTGACATTCAAGCCTTTCTCTGATAATAATTAGCTATTTGGCCATCAGGGAATAATTGGTATGAGACTCAGTTTCCAAAATGTAAAATACTGAAAATAATGTTTCTAGATAATACCTTAGGGAATTATTAAAATCAAGTGAGAAAAGACAACATAAACATACTTTTAAACTATCAAGTGGCACATACATGTCAGTTATTATTACCCATTATGAATATAATTGACAGGATTTACTATTATTACTCAACAGAAATTATAAAAAGGTATAAAATTCACTTCCTCAAGAGTAACACCAGCAATCATAGAATTAGAGGAAGAAAAGGAAGAAAAAGAATGAGGGGGAAAGGGAGGAGGAAGAGGAAAAGGAAAAAGAAAAATGAACAGAAAATAAGAAAGAGGAGAAGAAAAGAAAGAAAAAGAAGAAAATTTTAAAATATAAGAAGGAGAAGGCAAAAGAAAGAAGAAGGGGAGGAGGAAGAGAAGGAGAAAGAGGAAGAGGACAAAAAGGAGGAGGAGGAGGAGGAGGAGGAGGAAGAGGAGGAGGAGGAGGAAGAGGAGGAGGAGGAGGAGGAGGAGGAGAAAGAGAAGAAAGAAGAAGAAGAAGAAGAAGAAGAAGAAGAAGAAGAAGAAGAAGAAGAAGAAGAAGAAGAAAGAAGAAAGAAGGATGAAAGAAGAAAAAAGAAGATGAAAGAAGATGAAA
This sequence comes from Sminthopsis crassicaudata, assembly GCF_048593235.1. Lineage (NCBI taxonomy): Eukaryota > Metazoa > Chordata > Mammalia > Dasyuromorphia > Dasyuridae > Sminthopsis > Sminthopsis crassicaudata. The sequence continues at coordinate 19,008,311 of NC_133619.1, read as the reverse complement.
GAAGAAAAAAGAAGATGAAAGAAAGAAGAAAAAAGAAGAAGAAGGAAGAAGAAAAGTTGGTTTCGAGATCATGGAATCCCAATTTCCTGATTTTTACAGAGGAGGAAATGGGGGTCTAGAGAAGTTAAGTGATTTATTTGGAGTGATACAGATTCATTCTTCTGACTCTCAATTTAGCACTCTTTCCCCCATACTTCATTACACTTAGCATTGACATTGTAGCTTAATATGTATTATTTATATTTTATCCATCATTTTCTTAACTTTATACAATCAACAAAACAATAAATCAAGTCTTGATTTGTAATGTTTGCAAATTTCCAAGGTGTAAATGCTCACACTAAAATTCATCAATCAGCAGACCCCTGCTTAAGGGGATATATTTTTAAAGCAGGGGGGAAGGAATCAAAAAATTCACAGACCATTAACATCCCCAGAGGCCTTTATATTTGGCCAAAAGTGAAACAATAAAAATGATAAAGTGGCCCTGAATGCTTACTGAAGAGTGAGAAAAGACATAGAATATCAAAGCTATGAAATCCCTTGATGATCACTTCTTCCAGCAATGAATAGTTTGTATTTTTATCTAAGCCCAGTTTACTCTACAATGATTATTACATTACAGTCTTCCAGAATGGAAATTTAGGTGTTCTTAAATATCCCAGATAACAAGTCTTTTAATGGACATGTGGGAGGCAGATACAGTACATTCTAAATAATATTACTTTAGATTTATGGATTTTTATGAGGCATTAGCTTATAGCAAGAGGTCAAAATACAGGCACCAAAGAAGCCAGATTCTTTTGGGGTGTATTAACTAATGCCAGGCATGTGTGAAATGAAAAAGCTTACATGATTAACCCAAATGGTTGAGGTCAAAGCAAAGCAAACAAACTATAAGCGTTAAAAAGCAGAGTTTAGGAAAAAAATCTTTATAGGGCATTTACCCATATTGGGAAGGTCAGAAAGAAAAAATATTTTATGGGGTATTAATTCATAGCTGAAGAGCCTGAGATAAAGTTTAAAAGGTCCTTTGGATGTTGTTAACATGAACCAGCAAAATACCAACGAACCTTCAATAAGAAAATTAATTGGCTTGAAAAGTTGACTCTGGCTGTGAACATAACTATTGACCTCATTTCCATAAAAAGAGGAATATTTCAGGATAGACTCATTTTCACCACAAGCAGAAATCCACATTTGTAATACTATGTATCCTATTAGAAATACAAGGTGCATAAAGGTTTGTTTGATTGTATTTTCAACTTTATCCAGTTATGATTCCAATTGATTCAAATTCACTAATGACTTTTATGTGTCCATTCCAGTTTTTTCTTACAGTCCTTGGAAGAAATAGCACACTTCTGAGCATATGTAGCCTGATGTGGTTCAGTAGACTGAGACTAAACTTGCCCTGTTGACTCATATCTCAAGAGAGAAGCAAATGAAAGGAAATGAAGAAAGAGAAGAAGGGAGGAAGTGAGGGAGGGATGGAGGAAGGAAGGAAAGAAGGAAGAAAAAAAGAAGGAAGGAAGGAAGGAAGGAAGGAAGGAAGGAAGGAAGGAAGGAAGGAAGGAAGGAAGGAAGGAAGGAAGGAAGGAAGGAAGGAAGGAAGGAAGGAAGGAAGGAAAAAAAGAAGGAAGGAAGGAAAAAAAGAAGGAAGGAAGGAAGGAAGGAAGAGATGGAAAGGGGAAAGAAGGGAGAGGCAGGGAGGGAAGGGAAGGGAAAAGAAGGGAAAAGGGAAGGAAAGGGAAAGAGAAAGGAAAAGGATAAGGAAGGGAAGGAAAGGGAAAGGAAAGAGGGAGAAAGGAAGATAAGACAAAATGGAGAGAAGGAGAGAAAGGAAGATAGGACAAAAAGGCAAGAGTAAAAGGAAAGGAGACTGAGATGCAATTTTAAAGATTCTTTGGATATCATTAACATGAACTGGTCAAAGGATTCACTAAAGTGATTTTCCTTTTAGAGATATACTAATTTGCCTAAAGTGCACGTCTAACCAAGTCTCAATCCTCCTTCTCTCCTCCAGTGCCTTTCATCTGAGATTTCACCCTAGTTTCGATGTAGATATCCTATATATGCAAAGTTGTTTCCATGATATCTCCTTCCCCTCTCCTTGGAGCATGAGTTTCTTGAAGGCAGGAATACTGTGTTTAACCTTTCTTGGTATCACCATCAGTTAAGCTAAGTGATTAATAAATATTTCTTGACTAACAGCGTGTGTGTGTATGTGTGTGTATTTCATTCTAAACAGGAGAAGATAAATTTCACCCCAATGATATTAATTATGCCATTTTCTATCATTTCATATATCCAAAAAAGGTTTTACTTTATATTAATAGTAATAAACATAATAATAAACTATAGTGAGGTTACTATGGTTTAATAAAGAATTGTCCTGGAAAAAAATGCAAGGCACAAAAAAGACAAGGGAGAATATGGCAGCCTATATTTCCGCCCCAACCCTAGTCCTGCCTCTGGATGACACTTCATCTCTGTTTCTTCCAGACAATGTCTCATCTAGCAAAATTAACTGACAATATTTTCCCTTTTTACTCAGTGCCTGATCATTTCCCCATTTCTTGTCATTTACCTGTGGGAATGATTTTCTCCAACATAATATATAGACTTTCAGGAGCCTCTGCACACATTCTTCTTAGAGAGCTTGAAGTTCATAAATTCTCTCCCCACATCATTCTGCCACAAACTATCAATGAGACAGCAACATTGGAAAGTTAGGGATCACTTGAGAAGGAAGGGTAAGGGAAAAAGAGAAGGAAGGCTATTCACCCTCTGACCACAAAAAGCAACCTTATTTCTATTATTTCCTAATGAGAAAGTAGCCATCCAAAGTCTAGTTCTCCTACCTCTTTTTCTTCCAGAGGGTAAGATTAGGAATCCAAAGTAAAACATTTATGATCAACTAAGAATGCAAAAGAACTCAAACATTATCAGACATGGCCAGTTAAGGAATTAGTTTTGACAGATTAGGTTGGTATATATGTAGGGCTATCCTTTGTATTTTGTTTTATCTTATTTGTTCAATGGCAAGAAAGTAATGGAAGCAAGAGGTTCATAAGAAAAAAAGAATATTTATACTATGATGTGCCATATTTTCCTAAATAATTTATTGCTATACAATGATAGGGCTGCAAGTTAAAACACACTCAATGAACCACCTTGCCAAAAAGAAAATGGCAAAAATATACTGAATCATCATGTTACTTTTTAAAAAAATAGGATTTCAATTCACTAACTTAATGGGATAGGACTGCTATCACTATTATTGTTATTGGGAATGAATGGAGACTATTTATTAAAAATAAAATGTATTAAGTGTATAGGATTTAAAATGCATGTCATTTATATTTTTAAATCATTGTGCTGCTAAGATGCATGTGTTATGGAAGAAAAGAAAAGAACAATTTAAAAGAGTAAAACCTCTGCTACATTCCTAATCTAACAAGAAGGCAACTAAGTGGTAGAGGGGACAGAGAGGTGGGCATTGAAGCAGAGAGCCTGAGTTCAGTTCATCTCTCACAAAGTTACTAGCTGTGTGACACTGGGTAAACCATTTTAACTCTCAGTCTCATTCTCCTCATCCATACAAGTAGATTTATAAAAATTGTACTCACCACTTTGAGGCTTTCATAAAAAGGTAAAATGAGGCAATATATGTAAAGAGCTTTACAAACCTGCTGCTGCTGCCATTACAGCAACTACTACCATCACCACCATCTCTACATCAATACTACTACTACTACTACTACTACTACTACTACTACTACTACTACTACTATTACTACTACTACTACTACTACTACTACTACTACTGTTACTACTATTACTACTACTACTACTACTACTACTACTACTACTACTACTACTACTATTACTACTACTACTACTACTACTACTACTACTACTACTACTACTGCCACTACAGGTTGGTTATTGTCCTTCCTGAAGGGGACCAAAGTGAGATTGCCATGTTAGAGTCAAGTTACTACTGCTGCTTCTACAAATAAGAGCTAGAGAGAATAGAGAATGGGGCCAAATGTAAAAGAGATGAAGGAGGGCAAATTATCACACTCTTCTCATGATCCAAGGCAGAATTGATTTGCTCATGGTCCACCCTTTCAGAGAAGGAGATTTACGATTTACAAGGAGAAGATTTCCAGGAATTAGGCATTGTAGGAACAGCCTGGGGTATGGACTCAAAGGATATGGATTCGAATAACCACATTTTCTACTTATTATCTATATGACCTTGACCAAGTCATTTGAGGTCCTTTAGCCCCAGTTTTCTCATCTATAACATCGGGGGTTGGTCTAGATGTTTTCTGAAGTTCCTTGTAGCTCTCAATTTAGACAGACAAATAGCCATTCAGATAATTCTGTGACTAACTCCTCTACCCAATGCTTCTTATTATTAAGCCAGAGGATAAATGTTCTCTGGGACAATCTTTGTTATTTTTTATATTGTTTTATTTTTCATGATTATATTGTACATTAATTTTAAAATACATTTTTATAAATCGTGTTGAGACAAAAAAATCAGAACAAAATGGAAAAAACACAAAAAAGAAGAAACAGAAAAAACTGAACATTGCATAGGTTCATTTACATTCAGTCTTCATAGTTATCTCTCTTTGGATGCAGATGACATTTTCTGTCCAAAATTTATTAAGATTGCCTTGGATCACTGAACTGCTGAGAGGAACCAAGTCTTTCATAGTTGATCATTACACAATCTTGCTATTACTGTGTACAGTATTTTCCTGATTCTACTTGTTTTGCTCAGCATCAATCTGTGTAAATCTTTGCAGGCATTTCTAAAATCAGCTTGCTCATCATTTTTTATAGAACAATAATATTCCATAACATTTATATACCATAACTTATTCAGCCATCCTCCAATTAATGGGCATCTACTCATTTTCTAATTCTCTGCTAACACAAAAAGACTGCTACAAACATTTTTGCACCTGTGGGTCCTTTTCCCTTCTTTATGATTTTCTTGGGATATAGACCCAGGTATGACACTTCTGGGTTAAAGGATCTCCACAGTTTCATAGCCCTTTGGGCAGAGTTTTAAATTAGTCCCCAGAATATTTGGATCATTTCATAACTTCACCAACAATGCATTAGTGTCCAGTTTTCCTACATCCCCTCTAACATTTATCATTAATTTTTTCTGTCACCTTATACACTTTGAAAGGTGTGAGATAGTACCTAGAGATATTTTAATTTGCATTTCTCTAAAAGGTAGTGATTTTAAAGCATTTTTTCATTTGATTGTAGATGACTTCAATTTCATTATCTGAAAATTGTGTGTTCATATCCGTTGCTCATTTATCAATTGGGGAATGACTTGTATTCTTATAAATTTGACACCATTCTTTATATATTTTAGAAATGAGACCTTTATGAGAAATGCTGGTTGTAAAAAAAAAAAAAAAAACAACATCTTTTTAATTTAATGTAATCAAAGTTGTCCATTTTATCTCTCGTAATGCTCTCTTGTTCTTCTTTGGTCATAAATCCCTCCCGTCTCCAAAGATCTGATAGATAAACTATTCCTTAGTCTCTTAATTTACTTACAGTGTCGCCCTTTATACCCAGTTCATGTACTCTCTGGGGCTAATTTAATGTCCTTGCAGAATTAAGGAGAACAGAAGAACTAAGAATAAGTAAACAATACATATATAAAATTCACTTATAAAAGAAATCAAATTCAAATAGGTCAAATTAAATTATAAAGTAGCACAATCTGGTTAGGCCCTACTTGGAACTGACAGTGGATCCAGGTTCAAATGTGAAGATATATGAAAAGTTATTTCCAGTATTAAAATACTGTAAATAGATCAGTGCCGGATTTCTAGTCAACATTAACCAAGATTAAATCCCACTTGCAACTGACTAGTAACCCTGAGAGAAAGCACGTAACCTAAAGAGTTACTTAGGCTAAAATGCTAAAAAAGACCCTAAAATGTCTCTGTTCAATATTAGATAAGTAACTATTGATGGCTAAAGTTTCAGTAGTGGGTAAAGTGTATATTTAAGATAAAAGATAATGATTCTAGTGAGACATATTAATTTTGAGATGCCAAATAGGGAATTGATGAATCACGAGTAGAGCATAAGGGACAGCTGAGGATTGGGTTTGTAGATTTAAGACCATCTTCATAGATAATAATCCATTGAAGCCAATGACATTGATGAGAGTTCAGAGACAGAAGAGAAGAGGAACTAGGACAAATTCTGGCTTACCCCAGGGACAAGAGATGGATGATTCAAATAAAGAAATATAGAAATAAAAATGTCATATATGCACAAAGTAAATATAAAATGCTTATCTTAAAAGTTCTGTCCTTCCATATAAAGATGTTTAAAGCTGAGAGGGAGAAAAAGAAATAATTTTACATAAATAAAAATTTATGAGAATTGGTAAAGAATATAAAATGCTATTTTTTTTCTTGATGACCAACTTGATGGCAGAAAGAAGGAAGGAAAAAAAATTTAATCTAATAAAAACTGCTAAAGTATGCATAAATAGTTTTCAGATGACATTTGAGCAATTTGTGACAGAAAAGAAATTGTGGCATTTGCATAAATTAATAAATGAATATAAAGCTTGCAAAGAATATGGGATGATTCCTCATTTCTATCTGAACAGTTTTGTGGTTTGAAGTGGCAAAGAAAAATCTTGATTCATTAAAAACTAAAAAAAATAAAATGTGAGTATGAAAAAACACAATTTTTAACAACAGAAATTAAATACAGTATGATTTTGACAACTTAAAATTTCATGGTAATATAATCTGTCCACTCATTTGCATGTAACTGCATTAAATCCTAAGAAAATAAAATTATGTAGGGAGAGATAAGAAGAGATCAAGAGCAAGAGAGACAAAGACAGAAAAAGAGGGACAAAGAGAAAACAAATTGTTTTGGAAACAGAAATATGATTAAATAAAGTTGATTGATTTCCTATGGGAAATTTGGGAAGATTTTACTTCATAAGTGAAAGGCAAGTCACCGAGTGCCAGAAGGCTTTTATTTAAGCCTTCAGATAAGGATGTAGTGGTCAAGACAGGTACCCATCTCCATCAAAGGTGTTTGAAAAAATCAGCAGCTGGATCAGTCCACTGACCAGAAGGCTTCAGTTGCTAGTTTCTGATTGGCTGAATAAAAGCTGAAACTTATTGGAAAAGATCTAGAGGTCCAGCTATTGTTCTGCAGTCACCTAAAGTGTAAGACAAGGGAACCCATATCAGATGTTCCTGTTGCTTTTCCTCTAGTTTGAGAGAAAAAAACAAAAACAAAAAATAAAAAGGAGAAAAGTATTGAGTAAGTGCTTTCTATGTTCCTGACACTGGCCTTAGTGCTGAGTTTATAAAGAGGCAAAAACCATCTCTTCCCTCAAAGAATTCACAGTTTAATGAAGGAGATAACATACAAAAGTCTATATGCAAAAAAAAAAAAAAAAAAAAATCTTAAAGGTTGATAGTAATTTGAAAGATCTTTTTTGAGTTAAATATGTGCAATCCTTTTAAACCTTTACATATTTCTCTTGTTGTACAAGAAAAATCAGACCAAAAGGGGAAAAAACATGAGAAAGGGAAAAAAAACAAAAAAAAAAAAAGATGAAAATACTAAGCTTTAATTGACAGTCCCCATAGTTCGTTCTCTCTCTTTCTCTCTCTCTCTCTCTCTCTCTCTCTCTCTCTCTCTCTCTCTCTCTCTCTCTGGATGCAGATAGCATTTTCCATACCAAGTCTATTGAATTTGCCTTGAATCACTGCATTGTTGGGAAGAGCCAAATCCATCACATTTGATCATCTAAATTGAAAGACCTTGACAAAATGTTTTAACAGCTTGAAAATTTGCCCAAGTTCAGTATGGTAAGGATCAACAGACAAGTAGTTGACTGAGAAGCAATTTTTAATGACATAGGAAAGAAGCAACTGTGGTCCTGAGTGACCAATTACATCAACTTCTGCATTCTAGAGCTATTTTACACGGAACCCATGAGATTTCCTACCTGGCAACTGGTTTCTGTGGTTCCCACTCTTCCCCACAGAAAGCTCAAACCTGTGATTTAGGTTTGATTGTGTATTTGTTATTCCCACATTAACTTTAACACTTTAGTTAACTGTAAAGTTATATTTTTGACTTATTTTTCTAATTAGATTGTTATTATGATAATCTAAAAAATATCATCATTATGAGTGACTGGTTTGTGAAAGTGAAAATGCATTTGTTTTTGTCCTTTGTTCTCAAAGATGATCATAACATTAGGGAGGTGATGTCATGACATGCAAATGAATTGGATTTAAATAAGGGAAGGCTGGGCAAAGTCATCACTTCCTCCTCCAGAGCCATCAGGGTGCCAGAGAAAGATCAGGACAGCTGAGACAGCCCTCAAGACCTGCCAATATATAAGAGCAAGTTGAATACAGGAGCTAGTCCAGAAAGTAAGGAGATATACACACACCTGTGTGAAAGATATGAAGCATTATAGAGTGGATGGAGACATTGCAAAATGAGTTACACAAATACAAAGTAATTTCAAAAGGGAAATAACAGAAGTTGGGAAACTAATAATAATACCTCTGATTCATTTATGTAGTGCAAAGCACTTTATGTATTATCTCCTTTGATTCTCACAACAACTCTATAAAGTGGGTGCTATTATTAACCCTGTTTTGCAGATCTGGAAACTGAGGCGTAACTAGATTAAGTGACTTATTTACCTAGGGTCACACAACCATAAGTGACAGAAACAGAATTAGAACTCTAGCTACCACGCAACTCAACTGCCACTCAGTAAGGGAAGTGGTATCTGAACTCTTGGCTAGAACTTATGCTTTGAAATTGCTGAGTTTGCTGATATCGTGAGGGGAATGCTCCAGTCAAGTAAAGATTCATTAATGGTGAGGGAAATCAGGGTATGTTTTATTCAAAGTATAGTTCAGGTACTACCTCCCGTTCAAGTCCTTTCTTGATATGCTTTGTCTTTGCCATTCTCACCTTCTTGGAATTATTTCATGTTATTTTATGTCCTTTGTTTTTATTTGTCTGTATACACAATATATTCCCCAGTAGAAACTAAAATCCTTGGGGGCAGGGGTTCTTTCTTTCTTTTCTTGGAAGCCCCCTATGCACATGCCTTGTACATAAAAACTAAGACCAGATGCAAATATTAAATTACAAGTTGAATAGCACTATTAATTTATATCTTTTAAATTAAATTTCACTGGAAAAAAACAGAATGAATTAAACTGTTCAGCAAGATATTTTAAATTTTTAAAAAAGATATATTACTTTAAAGAAAAAGAAAAAACACTTAGGAAGGAAATAAGCATTTATTAAGTGCCTACTACATTCCAGGAGATAGTCTAAGAACTTTACAAGTACTCTCATTCATTTGATCTTCACAACCCCCCTGGGAGATAACTGCTATTATCATCCACAAATGACTGTAGGGGAGAGGGAAAAGGGCAAAGATCATGCCCAGAGTAATACAGTAGTAGGAATAGGAGACCAGATTTGACTCATGTATTCCTAACTGGAACTATTAGACTATCCACAATACCACACTCCTTATGCTGCATATTTTTACTATCTGAAATATAGAGCAACATAATTAATATCTCTCTAATGATGATATCATATGAGAACAACAATGATCTCTTTATTACATTAAAAATGGAATTTTCCTTTTAAAGATTCTATCAATTTCCTCTCTTTTCTTCTGTCTCTTTCTCTCTCAATCTCTGTGTATATCTCTCCATCTCCCTTTCTCTCTTTCCTCTCATTCTCTTCTCTCTCTTTTTGTCTCTTTCACTCTCTACTCTAATTCTATCTCTGTCTCTCAGTCTTTTCCATCTCCCTTTCTTTTTTCTCTCATTTTTCTCTCTGTCTGTCTTTTTCTCTGTCTCTGTCTTTGTTTCTGTCTCTCCTTCTCTGTCTCTATCTCTCTCCTTCTCTGTGTATCTCTCTTTCTATCTCTTTCTCTCTGTGATTCTCTGTCTCGATTTCTTTTTCTCTTTCCTCCTTTCTAACAAATATACACAGACACACACACTCACTCATGACACTTTATCAGCTCCTGGTGCATGTCGACTGGGATAACCAAACTCAATTTTTAGTTGGGCATTTTCAAGTGACCTCTCTGTGCTGCCTAATTGCTCAGATGCTGATATTATATTCCAGCAAAGATGTACTTAGCAGTGCCCTGCAATGCTCATCTCAGTAATTAGAACTCAATCTTGCAGCCTTTCTGTATCCCACTACCAGAGACCCAGAGAACTCCTGCTGACACTGGAGCAAGTTAATGAATGCTTAATTAGCCATTCCCTTCCCCCTCCCACCCCATGCCCACAGAATTCTTGTCTAATTCCTCATATAGAAATCTTTGCAGTTGGACCAAGGCGACTGAAATCTGAACTGAAAAATGGCTTAATGCCATCACTGCAGGTGAAGCAGTTAAGAGTAGAATGATAAAACTTCTGGTTCATGTTTACAATGGGAAAAGAGAAAATGAGAGGGAGGGGTGGGAATGACAGTACCGTAACCTGCCCAGAATCCAAACATCTGCCAGTAAAACTGAGGATGCTATTCTTTGATATTCAGTTAAAATAATAATCTAGGTACTACTCTATATTTTAGTGCCACGCCATCATTATCAGTGGAAAATGCTTCTGCCATCCTAATTGGCAAATTTATTGATGGAGAAGAGATGGCACAGTGTTACTAGATGACCTCCAGGTATATAGATACCTCTTCAGGACTCAAAAGTAGAGGATAGAATCAGTTCATATTTATGGAGTGACAGCTAGAGCAAGGGATCATGGATGCATCACTGTTCAAGCTGCCTCAGTTTCCGTCCAGAATCCTTAGCCTATATGATAAGCCTTCATCTGCTTATATACTTTATCACTCACTCCTCTCCAACATTAAAGCTCCATGCCAATACAGAAAAGGGGTGCCACAATCTGAAATTTTGCTCTAGTAACCCCAGTTTTAAGTAGGATAGGGCTAAAATGACTAATGCCCAGAGGATGCTCACAGAAACTTATATTTATTAGGGATTAGAGCTGGAAAGGACACAAATATTACATAAAATCCAAATCTCTTATATTTCAGATGAGGAAACTGAGTCTCAAAGAGATCATAAGAATAAAGGATAAGAATTCAAAAGGCATCTAGTTCAACCTCTTAGTTTCATAGGTAAAGCAACTGAGACCTAGAGACTGTCACACAAGCAACAAGTATCAAAGGTAGGCTTTGAAATCCGCTTCTCTGACTTCAGAGTTAGGGATTTTTCCACACTGACCAAAGTAGCAAAGCTTGATTTGCAATGCAGGGATTCTGCCTCCAAATCCAGTAGATTTTCTCCAATACAGCACACCTTTGATTCTGCTCTCTCTCCTGACATTGTATATCATCAAGGGGATCATGATGAGAGAATGGCAGATATCAATCACGTTCTTCCATGTATCCACCACCAAAAACCCATTCCATTACCCCCTCATCAGGTAGGGTGGCTCCAATTACCGGTGAAAAGCCTTGATCTAATATCACAAAAGCTTTCATGATTTCTTCCAAAGATCAATCATTGTCTCCATTCATTTTCTCTTTTCACTCTAACTATCCAATAACCCTAACACAACATAGAAACAATGGTACTCAGTTTATAGTCAGCAAGAATTATTTAATATAAGAAATTAACAAATGGTTGTGTTTCTTCATTATGACAATTATGCTCCCTACTTAATTCCATACTAGCCCACCTCTGCCAGCACTAATCTCATGTCCTGACATACTGCTACCACTGATGAACCCACAACTTAATTAAAAATATATTTTGGCACTTTCCTACAAGAACAAAAATTGCTAGCTATAATTTAGGGGGGGGGGATCTAAAATTTACTCCTAATTTAAGACATGGTCTTCACAAATCAAGTTTTACTCATCTATTCTAGCCCACAATGATCTTAGCATTTGGAATGAGAAGGTACTACTGAATCTAATTTCCTCATTTTACAGAAGAGAAAACTGGAAATTAATTGATTAGTCAAAGGTTACACAGATAGCAAATTACTGAGGCAGGATTTGTAATAGGTCCTTCTAATTTCTTCTCTTAAATTATACATACTTCTTAGTGGGATCATTATTTTGAGGCATTCACTCACTGTATCATTTTGCATGATTATTTAATTATAAAAGTTAAATAGTGACATTATTTATTCCTGATGTCAAGAAGTGTCTTATAAAGTTGGAAGATGAAGGAAAAACTCTTCCACTGAGGGATTGGGTTACCAGCATGTGGTAAAAGATAGAAGATGAATTCTTGCAAGGTGTGCCCCAACATGAGTGGAATATACATTTGTAATCCTATGCATAAGTGTGAGTCTTTGGACTTTACTATACCATATCTCCTGCAATGTGCCCACATCACTATTGATCCCAAACTGTTGAGAATAGGATCTTAATTGGAAACTAGTATGGCAGAAACTGGGCGCTGACCCACACCTAACACCATATACCAAGATAAGGTCGAAATGGGTTCATGATTTAGACATAAAAAGTGATATTATAAGCAAATTAAAAGGACATAGTATAGTTTACCTCTCAGATCTATGGAGAAGAATTAGAGATCATTACTGAACACCAAATAGATACTTTTGATTATATTAAGCTAAAAAGGTTTTGTACAAACAAAACAATGCAGACAAGATTAGAAGGGAAGCAATAAATTGGAACAACATTTTTACATTTAAGGATTCTGATAAAGCCTCAGCTTTAAAATATATAGAAAATTGACTCAAATTTATAAGAATTCAAGTCATCCTCCAGTTGATAAATGATCAAAGGATATGGACAGATGGTTCTCAGTTGAAGAAATGGTTTTAACCATTTCTAGTCATGTGAAAAGATGTTCTAAATCACTATTGATCAGAGAAATACAAATTAAGACACCTCTGAAATACCACTACACACCTCTCAGATGAGCTAAGATGACAGATAAAGATAACAACGAATGTTAGAGGGGATGTGGGAAAACTGGAAAACTACTATATTTTTAGTGGAATTGTGAATATATCCAGCCATTCTGGAGAGCAATTTGGAACTATGTTAAAAAAAAAAAAAGTTATCAAATTGTGCATACCTTTGCATACCTTTTATCCCAAAGAGATATTAAAGAAGGGAAGGAGACCCATATGTGCAAAAGTATTTGCAGCAGCCCTTTTCATAGTGGCCAGAAACTGGAAATTGAGTGGATGCCCATCAATCAGTTGGAGAATGGCTGAATAAACTGAGGTATATGAATGCTTTAGAATATTATTGTTCTATAGGAAATGACCAGCAGGATGATTTCAGAAAGGCCTGGAGAGACTTACAGGAACTGATGCTGAGTGAAATGAGCAGGACCAGGAGATCATTATATAAGGCAACAAGAAGATTATATGATGATCAATTCTGATGGGCGTGGCTCTTTCTAACAATGAGGTGATTGAGGCCAGTTTCAATGATCTTGCGAAGAGAGTCATCTCCGGGCAGAGAGAGGACAGTGGGAACTGAGTGAGGTTCACAACATAACATTCTCACTCTTTTTGTTGTTGTTCACTTCCATTTTGTTTTCTTATTCATTTCCTTTCCTTTTTGATCTGATTTTTCTTGTACAGCAAGATAATTGTATTAATATATTTGCCTATATAGGATTTAATATATATTTTAACATGTATAACATATACTGGATTGCTTGCCATCTAGGGGGAGGAGGAAGGAGAAATTTTGGAACACAAGGCTTTATGAGGATCAATGTTGAAAAATTATCCATGCATAAAATAATAAGTTTTAATAAAAAAGGAATAAATAAATAAATGAGAATAGGATCTTAAATTTCAATTGATCATATATTATTGCTGAAAATATTGCTTATAATAGTATATATTATATTATAATATATTATTATATAATTGCTTATATTATTTTGCATACAGAACATTTCATTTTGCATGAGCTGATGAAACTCTTTCCAGGTTTTTCTGAGAATGTCCTGCTTATCATATCTTATAGCATAATAATATTCCATCATAATCACATACCACAAGTTATTCAGCCATTACCCCGTGAATGGGCATCCCCTTAATTTCCAATTGTTTGCTCTGAAAAAAGAGCTGCTATAAATGTTTTGTACATATAGGTCCCTTTCCTTTTTTAATCTCTTTTGGGTTACCTGTCTAGTAGTAATATTTTTAGGTCAAAGGTTATGCATGATTTTATAGCTTTTGGGGCATAGTTCAAATGGCTCTATAGAATGCTTGAATCAGTTCACAATACCACCAACAAAGAATTAATGTCTCATTTTTTCAACATTCTTTCCAACATTTGCCATTTTCCTTTTCTGTCCTATTAGCCAATCGAATAGGTATGAGGTAATACCTCAAAATTGCTTTAATTTGGATTTCTGCAATCATTAATGAGTTAGAGTATTTTTTCATATGGCTATAAATAATTTGATTACAACATCTGAAAACTGTTCATATTTTTATCATTTATCAGTTGGGTAATAATTCTTATTTTTTATAAATTTGATTCAGGTCCCTATATAGATTTGAGAAATGAGACATTCATCAGAGAAACTTAGTTCAAAATTCTTTTCACAAGTATTATTGCTAACTGTATTTCCCCTCCATTTATTCTATTCTCTCTCCTTTTACCCTGTTCCCTCTTTTAAAATATTTGGATTCTGATTACCCCCAATATGCCCATTCTTCTATCACCCTCCCCCTTTCACTTTATTGCAGTGTAAGAGAGACTTCCATATCCAATTGAGTATGCATTTTATTCCCTCTTTGAGCCAATTCTGATGAAAGTGAATTTCACTCACTCCACACATCCTTCCCTTCTTTCCCTCCCCTCTAAAAGTTTTTCCTTGCCTCTTTTATGGCAGATAATTTATACCATTCCACTTCTTCCTTGCCCTTTTTCCCTAGCATATTCCTTTCTCACACCTTCACTTTACTTTTTTAAATATTACCCCTTGATATTCAACTCACACCTATGTACTCTGTCTACATATACTCCTTCTAACTGTCCTAACTGCCATAATACTGAGAAAGTTCTTATGAGTTACAAAGACCATCCTCCCCATGTAGGAATGTAAACAGATAAAACTTAAAGTCTCTTTCCTAATTTCTCTTTCCTAATATCCCTTTAATGTTTCTCCTGAGTCCTATATTTAAAAGTCAAATTTTCTATTCAGCTCTGGTCTTTGCATCATGAATGCTTGAAAGTCCTCTATTTCATTGAATATGCACTTTTTCTTAAAGAATTATATTCATTTTTTTCTGGGCAGGTTATTAATGGTTGTAATCTTAGTTCCTTTGTTGTCCAAAATGTTATATTCCAAGTCCTTTGATCCTTTAATGTAGAAGTTACTAAATCTTGTGTTATACTGAATATTGATGTACCATATTTGAATTATTTCTTCCCGGGTGCTTACAATAATTACAATAACAAGGGAAAAGCCTTGATCTGAGACTACTGAATTTGACTATAATATTCCTGAGAGTTTTCATCTTGGGATCTCTATCAGAAGGTGATTAGTGGACTCTTTCCATTTCTATTTTATCTCTGGTTCTAGGATATCAGGGTTTTCCTTGATGATTTCTTGAAAGATGATGTCTAGGTTCTTCTTTTTTATCATGAGTTTCAAGTAGTCCAATAATTTTAAAATTATCTCTCCTGGACCTATTTTTCAGGTCAGTTGTTTTTCCAATGAGGTATTTCACAATGTCTTCTCTTTTTCCCCCTTCATTTGACTTTATTTTCTTGTTTCTTGATTTCTCAAAAAGTTATTAGCTTCCATTTGCTCAATTCTACTCTTTAGTGAATTATTTTCATCAATGAGCTTTTGCTCATTGCACATATGGCAAATTTTGCTTTTTAAGGCTTCTTTTCCTTGTTGACTTTTTGCACTTCCTTTTGCATCACTCTCATTTTTCTTACCCATTTTTCCTCTGTCACTCTTATTTGATATTCAGAATCCATTTTGAGCTCTTCCATGTCCTGAAACCTATTCTTATTTTTGGAGGCTTTGAATAAAGGAACTTTGTCTTTGTTTTCTTCTTCTGAGTGTATTTTGATCTTCTTTATCACCATAGTAACTTTCTATGGTCAGAATCTTTTTCTTTTGCTTGCTCATTTTTCCAGCCTATAACTTGGTTTTTAACTCTCAATTAAAGTATGTCTCTATTCCCCAGGGTGGAGAGTACAGTGTCCCAATATTCAGGGGTTTTATGCAACTGTTTTCAGAGATCCTTCTAGGGAAGAAGCAAAGAAAAAAATGTTTCCTTTACCTGGCTACCACATAAAGCTAGCATCCTGCATCTCTTTTGACAACCAAATTTTAGGAAAGGTCAACTACATTCACTATCTTCATTCCCTTATCCATACTGTCCTCTAAATACTTCATAATTGGGCTCTGTCTGCATCCCTTTCAGCTGAAAATTCCCTCTAAGATTACTAATAAATGCTCCTATTCATCACATTCAATTCCTCTTCCTTTGTAATCTTCTGACACATTTGAGACTGTTGACTATCTCATTCTTGACACTTTCATCTCTTTCACCCTCATTAACACTGTATACTTTGCTTGGGATTTTTGTCTTATCTCTCTTAATTTCCCTTATGACTTTTTCACTGTTTTTTTGTCATCCTCCTCCCTCTGAGATTCTGTCTATTGTCTTGTGCTCTTGTCTTTCACATTCTCTAGTGACCTCTTCCACCCCCATAGTACCAGATACTACATCATCCTGATAAAGTAAAAGTATACCACTGGCAAGAACATTTCTCTAGAACTTCAGTTTTGTATTTGAAACTGTCTGTAAAACATAGCCACATAGACACCTTGATGATACCTCAAAATGGAGGTCTAAAACTGAACTCATGTGTCCTTCTAAATGTTCCCCAAAGGATTCTTCCTTTTTCCACACCTTGCAAATCAAGTCAACTGCCACATTCTGCTTATTCTACTTTTATATATCTTTCACTTTACTCAGGCTCCTATCATATCTACAGCAACCATTATCATTCAAATTATTCATATCTTCTCAATTATATTCTCCTTTTAGCCTTTTACCTGGTCTTCCTGCTTCTAATATGTCACATTTCCAAACCATGTTCACACCATTCTCTGAGTAATCTTCTTGATCCATCATTCTTATGTCATTCTGTGATCAAATTCTTTCATATAATCAATGCAATAAAATATAAACCCCAACATCCTGGCATTTAAGACCTTCTACACCAATATTATAAACTTATCTCATTCTTCTTCTTTCCTCATGGTCTATGTACCTATCAAACAAGATATTCTCAATTACCCTCCAACATCCTGTTGTTCTCTTCTATCATCATGCCTCTATAATAGTCTTCATAATCCATCTTCCCAACCTGAACCCCTCCCATTCAAAGTTCATCATCCTACTTCATACTACCCTGACTTCCTCAACTAAAAGTGTCTTTTTTTCCATGCTCAACTTTCTCACAGAAATTTATAAACACTTTGCACATCCTTCTCTATATTGTTTGACACATATTTCCAGAATAATTAGATACAAACTCTTTCAGAGCAGTATCTGTGTCCTATTTATCTTTATACCCCCTTACATATAGTAAGGACTTAATAAGTATTGTTAATGTAATTGAATTTCTACTGTGATGGTGTAGAATAAACAATAAATAATGGCTAAATTGGATTGTTTCTCTAAATTTACTTTTTCCCCCCAAAAAAAGTGACTTTAGCTTTGCCCATGCATTCCATCATGAATGCATCATGCACAAGTTCAAAGCAATTTCAAATAACTTTTCAGTAAAAATGAAAAAAAAACCAGTCTGTTAACAAAGAAGATAAAGGAATATGAATTCATGCTTTGGTATGCAGATGCATGCTTTGGTACACAAAATCAGTCAAAGGAGAAGCAAAACTCTCAATTGTTACAAATTCTGTAAACAGGAGTCTCTCATCTCAGAATTTTCTTTTTCCTTTCATCATGAGTAATTTACCCTTGTGTCATGTGAAATTTGCTATGTTTCAAAGACAACATTAAATTCTTCAGCAACGGCAGGATTCTAAAGGCAGGATATTTCATTGATTTCAAAAACATTTTTATAATTCTTTCTTAAGTTATTTGTAGTTTTTTTTTAATGGTCATGGTAATAATTGGCAAAGAGAAGCCCAAATTCTCAGAATTGGACAGCGTGCCATTGACTTCTTAATTCAACATATAACCAAAAAAGAGTCATTTCAACAATAACAATAGCATGGTACTTTAAGGTCAGCAAAACATTTTACAAATATCTCCTTTGATTTTCACAACAAACCATGAGAGATAGGTATTATTATAAAACATTTTACAAATATCTCCTTTGATTTTCACAGCAAACCATGAGAGATAGGTATTATTATTAGCCCCACTCTCCAATGAGGAAACTGAGGCAGACAAAGGCTATGTGAGATTCAGAGTCACACAACCAGTAATTAAATGACACTGGATTTGAAGTCAGGTTTTCCTGACTTCAGACTGAGCATTCTATCTACTGCAGCATCAGGCTGCCTCTAACATACTTAATAATTCTTTGGTCTGTTCTTGAAAACATTCATTGAGAAGGATCTCATTATCTCACAAACACACCCATTTTTCCTGAATTCTGAATACTGACAAGTTTCCTGACATCAGCCTAAAATTGTTCCTTTGGAAAACTTGCTTATTGTCCCTAGAAGAAGTCTAATTTCTTTTTCATGTTACAATCTTTCCAATATTTAAAAGGGTTATGATATCCCTTCTTCTCCAAATTAAACATCCCTCTTTCTTTCCACCTAACTTGAAGCTCTTCATCATTCTAATTTTCTTCCTCTAGATATCCGCCTCTTTATTAATGTCTTCTTAAAATATGGCACTAAGCATTCCAACGAGGTCATAGTCAGGGCCCAGATTAGTGATAAAATTAAAGCATTCTAATAATAACAAGACCAGCCATCCTCACTGACCATTTTCCTAAGATCCTCCAGGCAATCCTACCAGGCTGGCTTTGTATTTGGTAGTTGGCTAGCCTTCATGAAGCAATCACCATATTCCTGCTCCAGTCTTACAACTTGTACCAAGTAGAAAAAAATTAATAATAATAAAAATATTACATTCAATGATATAAAAATGACATTCATCTGGAGTTTCAAAGTTTACAAAGTACTTTAGTTTCCTTGTCTCATTTGATCCTCACTACATCCCTGTGAGGTAGGTACTACATTTATGCCCCTTGTACAAATGGTTGTGCAGCTAAAATCCATGTCAGCTGCCTTGGGGAAGGTAGAAAAGTTTGGGTGCTTTTCCAAACCTCTAACTTTATCACATTAACTGAGAATAATTAGTAAGGGTCTGTAAGGAATTGGATTAAAAAACCCCAAACAATTCACACTTCAGCATTTATGCAAATGTGGGTAATTTAAATGTATGAGATGATTAAGAAAGAATCTTCTCTTTAATTCCCCAAGTGTGTGCATGTTCTTTTCTCCTTATGCAAATTTCCCAGATAGTCTGCTGTTTGATTCCTTTGTTGGATCACTACATGGCTTAAAATGAAGCCCTGTAAATATACACAATGGTATCGGAATCTTGCCTACAGCTTCACTTCAGACTAATGCAAACACTTGGGGAGAGCAGAGTGGTATCTTAACTACTTTTGAGGAGTGACAGACATACTTGGATGATGGGGGGAAAATAGAAATGCAGATATCTATGGAAAGCACTCTGGATCATTTGTCACCTCTGATAAATGTAGTGCCTACATCTAAACTCTTAAGTGCCTTCCTGCTTTGTACCCCTGCATCAATTAACATTTAATTTGACTTTTTACAACCTCACTTATCACTATTTTTTTCATGCCTGTGAAGCTAACAAATGTTAGCTTTTCAAAGCTGACAGTTTATGATTACTTATAACCGACACAATTTCAGAGTAATGTAATAAGAGATTAATGGACCACAGGGAAGATGCTGTTATAGGACTTGCTATAAAAAGCGATAAACTACAATCCTGTCCAAAGCTTCCCCCAAATAAATGCATTTGAGGAGTATCGGAATCAATAGACAAGCAGCAAAACTCCAATTTGATGGCCGAGGAATGCAGCTAATTGTCCTCTCCAGGAGGGATCTCAGGCATGTGTCCATAAAACCCTTTTTTCCCTAAATAAAGTTGCCATTTGGGATTATCTACTTTGTCTTCAAGTGCAATTAAAGACAGGACTAGGAAGTGTTTGCTCAAACACCATTAAAAAGGCAATTGTTTTAGATTCCTATTAATCAAAAATAATTTCCCCAGGTTGCCATAAGAGAAAGCAATGTATTTTTCAAATGAAAAATATAGAATTGTGCTACAGGTTGAGTTAGTATGTAAGCAGAGATGGTTATAGGCACTGGGCAAAGTGGAATCAGAGGACTCCGAGGTTCTGGGTTCAAATTCCATGTTTACTTTTTACTGCCTGTGTTGTCTTGAGTTTCATTTTCCTCATCTATAAAATGAGAGGATTGACCTAAATGGTCATGGAGGTTTCTATCTCTATGATAGTATGACAAGAGCCTGGATTTAAGTGCCATTTTTGACAACTACTGGTCTAACTCCAACTAAGTCAAGCTTCAGATAATTATCCAGAACTATCCATTGCCAAGCAGTGACCCATCCCAAGCCATCAAGAGAGTTGACTCACTGGGATTTACCTCTGTATATATTTGAAAAATATATATAATATATTTGAGAAATATATTAAATCTCAAAATTATTTCCTATTTTTTCTGAAATAGATAGTTTGGACATAGGTGTTTGCTTATTACCCACCATTTGCTCTCCACTAGGTTATGAGCTTCTTGAGGGGAAGGTCATTCTTTAGCCTTTCTTTGAACCCCTGCTGCATACCACAGTATCTGGTACATAATAGTTGGTTGACAAATGTTTATTGACTAACCGATTTAGTTTTATTGACTGATTAACATAGCTTCAAAATAAAAATTAAACAAAAAAAAAGTATGGTACTAATGCCACTTAATCAATGGAATGAGTGTGGGATCTAGTTTGGGTAGAATTGTAAGGGATCATTTAGCTGCCATGTAACAAGTGACCCTATAAAGACGATTTTCTTCTCCCACAGGGATCAATAATACATTTCTTTTCATTGTGCTACAATCATATTAAATTCAGATTATAGGATTGTAGGTTTAGAGCTAGAGGAGAGCCCTTTGTTGGATAGATGAAGTAGCTGAGGCCCTGGAAGGTTTAAGTCACTTACCCAAAAGTATTCAGAGGATCAGAGGTCTAAATCGGGAAAGGGATCTCAGAGGCCATTGAATCCAATTTCCTCACACTGCACAGGTTAAGTAACTTACCTAAGATCACATGGATAATAAATAACCAAGGTGAGATATCAACCTCGGTCATCTGCCTTCAGAGGTAGGGTTCTTCTGATGTATCACATAGACATTTATTAAGGGATTACTACATAATTAGCAGCTAGATGGCTCAATGGATATAGTGCTGCACCCGGAATCTGGAAGTTTTGAGTTCAAAATTGACCTCAGATATTCACTAGCTATGTGAACCTAGGAAAACCATCTAATTTTTGTTTACCTCAATCCACTAGAAAGGGAAATGGCAAACCACTTCCATATCTTTCCCAAGAAAACCTCATGGCGTACTGTGGTCACAAAGAGTCAGAAATGGCTGAATAATGACTGAATATCAACAATTTATCAGACATAAAGTTTAAAAAAAAAACTTAAGAAATTGAAAATCAAAAGAAAAAAATTCCAATACTTGGCAATTGTTACTCTATCATAGTAGTTCTTAAAGTGATGGTCATGAGGCCATCTGTAGGTCTTTATAGGGAATCATGGTGATAGTCACCATTCTTTCTATTTCCAGATCTCTTCTAAGCTGTAAAGCTCTCCTGTTCTGGCCAATTGCCCAGGAAGTACAGGAAGGCAGCCTCCTCCATAACAGGATGTAGAGGTTAACTCACTACCCATTGGTTCTCCAATTCCTTTCTCTTCCTTATAAGTAGATTTCTTGTGGAAACCCAGAAGTTACCGATCTGCCATTTAATAATTATAATCACGGTGACTCCTTTCTATAAAAGACTATGCTCAATGTCAGCTTGAACCTACATTTTGAGCTTTGCTTGATTTGGACTCTCTCCATGAGCTTCAAAAAAGCCTCCCAACCTGGACACCCACTCTCCTTCTGTTCCTTCCAATATGGTATCAGGACTAGCAGCTTGGTGCTTTGGGGAAAAAATAGAAGTTCAAACCTTTGGATCAAAGGAGACAGTGCAGAGTGGTCTAGTGGAAATGGGATTACTGGGGAGTCAGGAGGCCTTCACACTATTCTTTTCTACTGCCTAACTATAGAACCCTAAAGAAGGAAGTGACACATATTAGAAATATCACTAGTTTGGGAGCCAGAAGATTTGGGTTCAAAACAGAGCTTTGTCATTTATAGTCTTTTTGACTTTAGCCAAATTTCTGAGATGGTTGGACTAAATGATCTCTAAAGTGCATTCCACTAGATAACCTGTAACCTTACAATCTATGAATATAATAATTTAAATGAGATGACTCCAAGGTTCCTACTAGGATTCTAAGGAAGGTTATAGTCTAAACAGAAATGTCTAGAAAATAAGTTTCGCTAACTAGGTCCTCAAAAACAAAACAAAACACACAAAAAAACCTGTTTATCACAAAATGACCACCTATTTCACCATCTATTTAGGGAATTGAAGGTTTTAAAGTGAATTTCAAGAGACTGAAGTTCAAATAAGGAGATGTTCCTTTTAATATGAAGTGAATAACCCCCAGTGTCCTTTGCTTTCATTTTCTAAAATCACATGAACTTTCCCATTTTCTATTGTTGGCTTCAATCAAAAAATATCCGGTTTACATAGCCCCTTAGGGACAGCTAAGCCCCTCTCTAGAAATGAAAGGTTAGTTCATGTTGTGCAAACAGAAGCACTCAGGTCATGTTTCCTCTTACCTAGCAGATCAATTTTGAACCCCTCACTCTGGAATTCCAGCAAGTTAAGTCAACAAACATTCATTAAGCACTTTCTATATGTCAAGCACCAGACAAAACTCTGAGAGACCAATTAGAAATCTACTACCAGTCCAGTTGAGATGTAATGAGGCCCCGTACTGGGACAATGCCTTGTGAGTAAAAAAAGAGTTATACATACCAGAAATGTTGTGAAGATTGACACATGAGGGTTTCACAGCAAATTAGGTGTACTCTTTTCCCAATTTGCCCATTACTGTCATCCCAGTCTTTCAGATGACCTTCAGCCATGGTTCTCATACATGCCACGTATTACATTTTTTGGAAGTCTTGTCATTTCTATCTTCAAAATTCATCTTACACACTTACACTTTTTCACCAGTCATACAGCCACTACCTTTCGTATTAGTGGTGGCCTGGGGTAAAGGAATGAAGAATAAATTTAGAGATATGGGTAAAAATGGAAAGGTAAAATATTATGATCAGATAAGGGAAATTTGACATCTGTGAACATTAAAATAGAATACTTGTGGATGATGGTAAGATTAAAAGTGTATGTTCATTATAGGTGTGGCTCAGAAGGGAAAAATAAGTTATCAGAACTGAGTAGAATTAAAACTTGGAAATTAAGATATTCGATATGTAGATTTAAAATGTCTTGGTATAAGGACAAAAGGGTGAAGATGAAGCCTATGAGCCTGGCCCTTAGCTCATTGAGGAAGTGAGAAAAATTTCCTGGACATCAACAGAATCTGAATTGGATAACAAACTTCAATAACATGAATCTCAAAGAAGAAGATGCTAAGTAAAAGAGATGGAAAGAAAGTCTGGAAATGATAATAGGAAGGAAGAAATAATTATAATGCTCTCACCATGACCAGACAAAATACAAGCAGTATTGGAAAGGATGGCCAAAGAAATATCAAGATATTTGGAGATACCCTGTTTTCCAGAGCTAAGGTCCAACAAGCAGGCTGTACTCTGAGCTTGGCAAAACAACAATCCTTGGGGTCTCATCCTGTAGATGATCTCAACCTCCAGCAAAATACATTGCTTTGACCCAACACCAGGTATTCTCTGAGGGATTTATGATATTCATATTAATTCAAATGTGTTTCAGTTTCCCTATTTTTCCCAAGAACTTGAGAGCCAGAGACCTCTAATGTGCTCCAGTAGAAAGTAATAAGTCAAACCTCCTGACATTAACAATTCCCGAACTTGTAACTGCTATGTACCTGAACCAGGGGTGGCACTCCTGTTCCTGCTAACTTTGTTTTTTTTAAAAATAGACATTGAAAGAATTCACCAAACACCTCTTCAAAGAGACCCCAAAATTAAAACTCCAAGGAATATCATGGCTAAATTTCAGAACTATCAGACCAAGGAAAAAATATTGCAAGCAATCAGAAAAAAAATCAGATACTGAGGAGGCACAGTAAGGATTACCCAGGACCTAGCATCTTCTACCTTAAAGGATCAAAGGGCCTGGAATCTGATATTCTGAAAGACAAAGTAACTTGGAATGCAGCCAAGAACAAATTACCCCTCTAAAATAAGCATTTTATTTCAAGGAAAAAGATGGACATTAAACAAAGCAGGTGAATTTCATTTATTCATGATGAAAAGACCAGAGCTGAACAAAAAATTTGACTTCCAAATATAGAACTCAAGACAAGCATAAAAAGTAATAAGGAAAGACCTCTATTATAGGTATACTTAGATAATGCATGATTTTACTAGAGGTGAAAAGGGGATTATAACAGAAAAAGGGAAAAACAGAGGTAAAATGAGGAAAAGTACATCTCAAGAAGAGGCAAAGAAAATCTATTTTAATTGAGGGAAAGAAGGGAAGAGGATAAACATTGTGTGACTCTTAGTCTCATCAAATTTGGCTCAAAGAGAGAATATTAGACATATTTGGTTACACAGAGAAACTTCTCTCACCTTACAGGAAAGTGGGAGGGGAAAGGTAAAAGAGAAGTAGTAGGCTAATGGAAGAAAAAACAAATAATAGGGAAAGGGTATAAGAAAGAGGAAGGGGCTCTAAAAAGGGAGGACTGCTTGAGGGAAATGGTACTCATAAGTAAAATACTGGGGAGGATGAAAAGGGGAAAAAGAAAGAGAAAAGTATAATTTTGGGTAAATAAGATGGTGGGAAATACAGAATTAGTAGTTTTAACTGTAAATGTGAATTGGGTGAACTCTCCCATAAAGTGGAAGCAGATAGCAGACTGGATTAAAAGCTAGAACCCTACGATATGTTGTTTACAAGAAACACACTCAAAGCAGAGTGATACATACTGAATAAAGGTAAAAGGCTGGAGCAGAATCTATTATGCTTCAGGTGAAGTAAAAAAAATCAGGGGTAGCCATCCTGATCTCAGCCAAGCAAAAGCAAAAATTGATCTAATTAAAAAGAGATAAGGAAGGAAACTATATCTTGCTAATGGGTACCATAGAAAATGAATACTAAACATATATGCACGAAATGGTATAGCATCTAAATTTCTAAAGGAGAAGTTAATAGAACTGCGAGAAAAAAATAGACAGCAAAACCATAATAGTGGGAGATCTCAACATTGCACTCTCAGAACTAGATAAGTCGAACCACAAAATAAATAAGAAAGAAGTTAAGGAGGTAAAGAGAATACTAGAAAAGTTAGAAAGATTTTTAGAGAAAATTGAATGGAAGCAGAAAGGAGTACACTTTCTTCTCAGTAGTTCATGAAACCTATACAAAAATTGACCATATAGTAGGACATAAAAACTTCAAAATCAAATGCAGAAAGGCAGAAATAGTAAATGCAGTTTTTCATATCACAATACAATAAAAATTACATTCAATAGAAGGCCAGGGGAAAATAAACTAAAAAGCAATCAGAAGCTGAATAATCTCATCCTAGAGATATTTAGTGCGCACATTAAAAATCCCATTTTGAATATATGGAAATAAATTAGCTATGTATGATTACCCACTAATAAGTATAGGATTTGAACCCAGGTCGTCCTTACCCTAACTCTACATGCCTTTCATGTAAAATCAATAAACAAAATCATCAAAATTTCATTCAACTTTTTTTGAAAGCTCTGTAGTAAGTGAAGTGGGCATCCCAAAAGAAATAATTTAGAGACATATTTTCATATTGGCATTTGAATAATTTTTTTAAAATTATAAAATTTCTGAGTTCAAAGAAACCACAGAGATTGTCTAGATTATTCTGTACCAGAAGAGGGACTCCCTCTAGGGAAGTATAGAGAGGAAGCCACCTAGACCCTGATTGAAGATATTCCCTAAAGAAGAATCTCACTATTTCCCAAGGTAGTTCATTCTGCTTTGGGATTCCTTAAATTGTCAGCAATTTTTATTCAATTAAAAATCTGCCTTTCAGAAATTGTTATTCATTGCTCCTACTTTGGGCTTCTAAAGCCATGAAAGATATGGCTGCTTCCTCTTCCTCACTTGCACTAAAACATAGCTATCATGTTTTTTCTCAATCAAGTTTTTTCTTTTCCAAACAAAAGTTTCCATTACTTCACCATTTCTCCTGTGGTGGAATCTCCCTCTATTGATGCAGATTTGTCATTTATTATCTTAATCTGGAGCCCTGGGAGAGGAAGGGGCTTATCTGTTAAAAACAAGTCGTGAATCCACCTCTCCTTTCACTAAGGCAGAATCTCTTTGCATAGCTCCATGTTTCCTTTTTGCTTGTCAAGTGTCTTCCTAAATGTCAGTGCCCAGAACTAAATACAAGATTCCATCTGTGGCTTGAGCTAGGAAGTTGAGCCATCCAGAATCTCTCTCATTCTGGACCCAATGTCTCTCAATGCAGTTGAAAGTTACAGCATAAAATGATAGAAGAAAAATCAAGTCAATTTAATCCTCTAGGAAAAAAAAACAGATCAATGATTGTTAGAATTCCTAAGGTGTAAACTCCCTTTTGCTTGTATTTCTTCAGCAAGAGAAGGAACCAGATGGGTGCCAACAAGTCGTATTCACCTTGTCCATCGGAGAGAGACAGAAAAAGAGAAAGACCTCAAAACAAAGGAGAAAATCTAAGAAACATCTGACACTGAAAGAGCATGGCTAATAAGAAGACTGTTAAAGAACTTTAAAACCAGCAGGAATCATTGGATTTCCTAACACAAGATGAGACTAATGGACAATGGACTTGTGGGCATTTATAAATTCTCAATTTATGATTATTTGATCATGTTATTTGTTATATACTTCTAGTATGTACTATGTTACTATGTGTTTACGTAATCTATGTAATTATGCGTTATGCCTCCCATATTGATGGATTTATGTTTCAAGGTCATGACCACCCTATGTTCTAAATCAAAAGAAAGGGGGAGATGTTAGGATTACAAGGTGAGAACTCAGGTTGTCTGGACAGTGACAAGGTGAGAACTCAGGTTGACTTGACAGTTCTCTGGCGCAGACCTTTGATTCGGGCCTTTAAAGGGAGTTTACTGTGCACAAAGGAAAAGATTTTACAAATCTCTTCCCAGAAAAGGATTATGATCTAGCAGACGACCGGACCTTCACAATTCAAGAACTTTACAAATAATGTTACATTTAGTTTGCTGCTCAAAACAATTTAGAAACATTACTTAATCCTCCCTGTGGGAGAGAAAGGACATCATTTCCTTTTTCATACAATAGACAATTCAGGAGAAAATGAGAGTCTCTGAATTGGAGATCATTCAATCACTCACTCTATCATGAACCTGGAAGTCAATAATCTAATGTCTCCAGTCTCTAGAAATGGTCATCTCTAACTTTAGAACTAATTGGAAAGTAAGTCCGGCCAATATTGGCAAAAGACTAAAAAGGGAAAGTGTGTTTCCCTCCCTTTTATAAAGAGATGAGGGACTTTGTATGTAGAACATCTATCAGAAGCAATTAATAAGTAAATAACATTGCTAAACTGTTTTACATGGGATGGCTGAAAGGAGGAAGAATATATTCCAATATGAAAATTATATAAAAACAATGTATATTAATAAAAATATCTTAAGTGGATCAGAAACATTTAATGCTTCATTATTTCTTCACCATAACCCTTCATCTCTGGGACAATTTAAGGAATGAGATGATAAGGGAATACTATCTTCCCAACATCTAATTATTACTCTCATGAGCTCTGATTGACAAAACCAGGAGACTAATTAATGTCATCCTGCATCAATAACTTTTTCCCAAAATTTTAACCAAAATAAGGAAGAGAACAAAGCTAGATAGATTCTAATATCCTCTCCAGGTCTAATCTTATGACCTAAAGTCTGTTATCACCAGGGTCTGTCCTTGATGGCTCTCCCGTTTGATCTAATAATATTGTTATAGCATGAGTCATTATGAGGCATTAAATACTAATGGATAGGCTTAGAATCAAGACCATCTATATCAAGTCCAAACCCTGATGCTTACTGACCTCTAGATCAGGTCTACTTAATGTATCTGAGCCCCATTAATAAGAAGAAAATCCTCTTATACCCCAAGATATTTATAGCACTAATTTTGCAGTAACAAAAAATTTAGAACAAGTAGATGCTCATCCATTGGGAAATGACCAAACTGTGGTATATGAATGCAAAAGAATACTCCATGGGCTTAAGAAATGTGATGGCATGAACTAGAAACAAGAGAGAGAAAAAAGGAAAAAGGAACAAATATTTCTGTAGAGATTACTAGTGTTCCAGGCACTGTCGTAAGCACTTTATAAACATCATTTCACTAGACTATTAGCAGGTCAGTTAACCTATGTGAGCCTCAGTTTCTTCATCTATGAAATGGACGGTATAGTTATGTTTCAGGGTTGTTGTAAGACTTGGATGATATCCATTCCTACTAAAAACTCTTGAGAGTATAGGAATAAATGGACTATTCCTTAGAATAATCAGGAGCATATATTTAAGACCTTCAGTAAGCATAATATGCAATAGAAATAAACTGCAACCTTTCCCAGTAAGATCAGGAGTGAAACAAGGTTGCCCACTATCATCATTACTATTCAATATAGTACTAGAAATGCTAGCCTCGGCAATAAGAGCCGAGAAAGAGATTCAAGGAATTAGAGTAGGAAATGAGGAAATTAAACTATCACTTTTTGCAGATGACATGATGGTATACTTAGAGAACCCCAAAGACTCTGCTAAAAAGCTACTAGAAATAATTCGAAATTTCAGCAAAGTGGCAGGATACAAAATAAATCCACATAAATCCTCGGCATTTTTATATATCACTAACAAAATGCAACAGCAAGAGATACAAAGAGAAATTCCATTCCAAACAAATGTTGAGAGTATAAAGTATTTGGGAATCCATCTACCAAAGAAAAGTCAGGAATTATATGAGAAAAATTACAAAACACTTGCCACAAAAATAAAATCAGATTTAAATAATTGGAAAGACATTCAGTGCTCTTGGATAGGCCGAGCGAATATAATAAAGATGACAATACTCCCCAAACTAATCTATTTATTTAGTGCTATACCAATCAGACTCCCAAGAAAGTATTTCAATGACCTAGAAAAAATAACAACAAAATTCATATGGAAGAATAAAAGGTCGAGAATTGCAAGGGAACTAATGAAAAAAAACTCAGAGGAAGGTGGTCTAAGTGTACCTGATCTAAAGCTATATTATATAGCAGCAGTCACCAAAACCATTTGGTATTGGCTACGAAATAGACCGGTAGATCAGTGGAACAGATTAGATACAAAGGACAAAAAAGGGTACATATATAGCAACCTAATCTTTGACAAACCCAAAGATACCAACATTAGGGATAAAAATTCATTATTCGGAAAAAACTGTTGGGAAAACTGGAAATTAGTATGGCAGAAATTAGATATGGATCCACACTTAACACCATATACCAAGATAAGATCTAAATGGGTCCATGATTTAGGCATAAAGAGGGAGATAATAAATAGATTAGAGGAACAGAGGATAGTCTACCTCTCAGACTTGTGGAGGAGGAAGGAATTTATGACCAGAGGAGAACTAGAGATCATTATTGATCACAAAATAGAAGATTTTGATTACATCAAACTAAAAAGTTTCTGTACAAATAATACTAATGCAAACAAGATTAGAAGGGAAGTAACAAATTGGGAAAATATTTTTAAAAACAAAGGTTCTGACAAAGGTCTCATTTCCAAAATATATAGAGAACTGACCCTAATTTATAAGAAACCAAACCATTCTCCAATTGATAAATGGTCAAAGGATATGAACAGACAATTCTCAGAGGAAGAAATTGAAACTATATCCACTCACATGAAAGAGTGTTCCAAATCACTACTGATCAGAGAAATGCAAATTAAGACAACTCTGAGATACCACTACACACCTGTCAGATTGGCTAAGATGACAGGAACAAATAATGATGAATGTTGGAGGGGATGTGGGAAAACTGGGACACTGATACATTGTTGGTGGAGTTGTGAAAGAATCCAGCCATTCTGGAGAACAATCTGGAATTATGCCCAAAAAGTTATCAAACTGTGCATACCCTTTGACCCAGCAGCGCTACTACTGGGATTATATCCCAAAGAAATACTAAAGAGTGGAAAGGGACCTGTATGTGCCAAAATGTTTGTGGCAGCTCTTTTTGTAGTAGCTAGAAACTGGAAGATTAATGGATGTCCATCAGTTGGAGAATGGTTGGGTAAATTATGGTATATGAAGGTTATGGAATATTATTGCTCTGTAAGAAATGACCAGCAGGAGGAATACAGAGAGGCTTGGAGAGACTTAAATCAACTGATGCTGAGTGAAACGAGCAGAACCAGAAGATCACTGTACACTTCAACAACAATACTGTATGAGGATGTATTCTGATGGAAGTGGAAATCTTCAACATAAAGAAGATCCAACTCACTTCCAGTTGATCAATGATGGACAGAGGTAGCTACACCCAGAGAAGAAACACTGGGAGGGGAATGAAAATTGTTAGCACTAATATCTGTCTGCCCAGGTTGCATGTACCTTCGGATTCTAATGTTTATTGTGCAACAAGAAAATGATATTCACACACATGTATTGTATCTAGACTATATTGTAACACATGTAAAATGTATGGGATTGCCTGTCATCGGGGTGAGGGAATAGAGGGAGGGGGGGATAATTTGGAAAAATGAATACAAGGGATAATATTATAAATATATATATATATAAAATAAAAAAATTATTAGTTAAAAAAAAAGACTTGGATGATAGAACATAAGTTCTTTAGAATCCTGCCACCCAGTAATTACTTGAAATAGGCAAGGGGACAAAACACACAAAATGTCCAGAAGGGACTGCACTTGGCTTAAGACAAGGCAGTATGGTGTAGTAGAGAGAACATGGGGACAAGAGTCAGAAAGTGTGGGTTCAAGTCTGGATTCCAACATTTCCTGGTAGAGTGATGATAGGAAAGCGTTTGGACACAATTATCTAAGTCATTAGGGAAAGAGAATGATACTCACAGGAAAGCCATGTTGAAGAGATGTCTGGATAAACCTTAAACCACTTTCTGCAGCCCAAAAGGGGTTTATTAAGCACCTACAGCATGTAAGCTACGATGTTTGGTACTGGGAATACAAAGACAAAGGAAAACATTCCCTGCCTCCAAAAAACTTGTAACCTATTGGGTAGGATCAATATGTACACAGAACAGACATGATATTTGAGGAGGAAGGCAGGAGCATGAGGAATTGTATGATTGAAGGAAGCATTCCCATGGAAAATGGAACATTAGCTAAACCTTGAGGAAAGTAAGAGATACTAAAAAATAAAAATGAAGAAGCCATTCATTCCGGCCATGGAGGTTGGAGATGAAAATATTTATTTACAAAACAGCAAATATCCTGATTTGACTAGTCTATAGAATGCATGGAGGAGGATAATAGTTTGAAATAAGTTTGAAAATTTAGGTGAAAGCCAGATTGTGAAAGGTTTTAAATGCCAAGTTTAGGAGGTAATTATTTTAGAGATAAGAGGAAATCCCAGAAGGTCCCTAAATAGGAAAGGGGCATGATTTGACTTGTGCTTTCAAATGATTCTTGTGGCAGCTCTGGGGAAGATGGATTGAAGAGGGAAAATATTGAAAGCTTGGAATCCAAGTTGGAAAATATGGCAATAGTCTAGGCAAGAAAGGTGAAGGAATTAAACTAAATCTAAATATCAGTGTCCATTTCCACTCACTGACAAGAAGGCAGGCAAAAGATTGGTCTGACATTCACTCTCCAATATTCATTTATCTGTTACTCCATCTTGGAAAAAAGATCTGGAAGGGCTGAAAAGTACTCATGCCCAAGAAAGGCATGTTAAAAAAAAATACCCATAATTGTCAAAAAGCACAGTTCTGCATGAGAAATCAAAGTGATGCTCCTCCCCTCATTGTACCTGGGGAAGATTCCCAGACATCAGGGAATATTTTTATTCATGTAATTATTAAAAGAAGCTCAAAAATAAAGATCTCTTTAACACCACCATCTTTTCTGTACTGTTTTCATACTCCTTATGGAATCACAAAACAGACGGTTCAGTTTAAAATCCTTGAAAGTCCATCCATTTTCAGTAATAACTCTGAAAATGCCCATTAAACCAGTGGTGAATAGGAACCCACCCATATGTTTTATGCTATTTTGAAAGCATTTAGCCTAATTAAGTCTGCTAAGCAGGTTAGAGTCCCACGGTGGAAGCTAAATTTAGTTTGAATATAGAATACTTTCAAAATCTGTGAGCCCGTGATTGATGTCCTACTTCATTTTGACAATCTGAGTGGCTTTTGGCGGCCATGCTCTTTGGCACAATGAATAATTTTGGAAATGACCTCATTAACTCTTTGGTGCCAACTATTGGCATTTGTAATAGTAACTATCAAATTGGAGCCTGAAGCCTAGAGTGGAAAAATAATTAGCTTATTAGGCATATTTTATTTCTAATTCTCAATGTATTTCACAGTCCAATTATGGATCACTATTATGCCCCAGGCCCTGCCAGAAATGTTCAGTTCAATGGAGAAAAATGTTCTCCACTGAAACTGAAAAGGAGTAAGATACTGACTAGAACTAGACTCTAGAACATTTAAATCTTTTTGATCCAAGGCTAGAGAATAGTTTTACCTTCTCTGTCTTTAGATCATTGCAATTAGATTGGAATATAACAAAATTTTAATCACCCAAATAAGATCATTATGATAAAGACTAACAGAAACATAACTAGGAAATTTTGTACTAGGCCCAGTGACAGCATGCATGAGATAATAAACTCATCTAGTGTGTATTGATGGAGAGATAGAAATTACGTGCTGGAAGATCATAAATCTCTAAAATGACCAAAAGCTAAGAAATGTGGTTTCAGACACTGTCAGGTCTGGGGAAAGCAAGAGAGAAAGCATGTCCTGAAATAGTGTGATTGTCCCCTATAATTTCCCAATGTAGGACAAAGCTCCAATTGCCCTGCCAGGGTAGAGCTCAGATAATAAGTGTATGCTCTGATACTTTGTAGGCAAAACAGAGCAAAGGTACCTTTATTTGAATGGCTGGGTCTCCCTCTCTCACCCAGGGCAGTAGGGTAGTAGCCATTCAGAGTCCCAACTCCAATACTAATCAGTATGGAAACTTTAACCAGCTTTGCTTGTCCTAATCTGAATTGGTTTGCCCCTCCTTAAGTAGCATAGGAGCCCCCCAGGGACTTACCATATTGGTGCCAGTCTTAGTACTGACACAGAATTGATTTTTAGCATTATAGCAGCTCAGAACTCCCAAAGTCAAGATTTCCACCAACCTCAGTCTTGAAAGATGATATTGAGACTCTTTTGATTTTGACTTTTGGGTAGTACAGGAATTTTTCAATTATCTCTCCTAGATTTATTTTCCAGATCAGTTTTTCCAATGAGACGTTTAACATTGTCTTCTATTTTTCATTCTAGTTTTGTTTGAACGATTGTTGATGTCTAGTAGTCATTAGCTTCCACTTGCCTAATTCTAACTTTTTGGGAATTATTTTCATTCATAAGCTTTTACATCCGGCCAATTCTACTATTTAAATTCTTCTCTTTAGTGAAATTTTGTATATCTTTTTTATTTGACTGATTGTGTTTTTCAAGGCATTCTCCTTATTGATTTTTTGCACCTCTTTTACCATCTGGTTTATTTAGTTTTGTGAGGTGTTATTTTCTTCAGTATTTTTGATGCCTCCTTATCAAGCTGCTGACTCTTTCTCTCATGATTTTCTTGCATCATTCTTATTTTCTCTTCCCAATTTCTCTTACTTGCTTTTTGAAATTCTTTTTGAGCTCTTCAATGCCCTGAATCTAATTCATATTTTTCTTCAAGACTTTGGATGCAGGAAATTTCACTTTTGTCTTTCTCTGTATGTTTTGTTTTGGTCTGCTTTGTAATAATAACTTTCCATTTTCAGAGGGTTTTTTTTTCTTTTTGTTTGCTCATTTTCATATTTCTTGATTTTTAATTCTGTGGTGAATTAGGGCTCTGTTTCCCAAGTGGAGGGGACACTGCCTCAATCTTCAAACTTTTGTGCAAATGTTCTCAGAGGTAATTCTGGGGACCTATAATTTTCTGGCTCTTCCAAGATGCTATGATCTAAGGAGAGGTATGTTTGCTACTCTCCTCTACCATGCATTGGTTTGTGAGCAAGCATAAGAACTCTTTCTAACCCTGGAACCTTGACCAGAGTCCCTGCTTCTCTGCTGCTACAAGCTTTTCTGGGCTAGTGCTCCTCCTGGCACTGGGACTAAGA
The DNA here is from genome assembly GCF_048593235.1 of Sminthopsis crassicaudata. Classification (NCBI taxonomy): domain Eukaryota; kingdom Metazoa; phylum Chordata; class Mammalia; order Dasyuromorphia; family Dasyuridae; genus Sminthopsis; species Sminthopsis crassicaudata. The sequence goes on along the minus strand of NC_133619.1, from coordinate 18,973,442 downwards.
CCTAGGACTGTGACCTAGATCCAAGTATAAGCCATCCCTTGGTGCCAGTAAAGGAACTCTGCAAATCTCCTTCTGACTCATTGTCCCAATATTCATCATTTGTGGGCTGAGAGGTGTGAAAACCTCCACTACTGTCACTGATTAAGTTGCCCCAAGGCCTGATCTGGGTTTGCTGGCCCCTAGTCTGCACAGGCATGGTCTGTGCTGAACTAGGATCCTTTCTCAATAGACTTGATGCAATAGACTTTTCCTGCTGACCTTCTAAGTTATCTTGGGCTAGGAAATTGTTTTATTTCATCTTTTTGTAGATTCTGCTGCTCTAGAATTTTTTTAGAGTCATTATTTAAAGGTATCTAGAAGGATTTGGGGAAAGTTCCTGCCTTTACACTACCACATTGGTTTTGTCTTCAAGCATGTGACTATTTTAAGAATTTTTCATGGAATAGCATTCACTGGAACAATATTCGGGGAGATATGAAAAGAACTTCATTAGCAAAAGCCACAAATTAGAATGACATTGTTAAAAATGAGATTCTATTCAGAGTGGTTCTATTTTTTTCATAGATGATATGAAAAGCCAAGAAAAGAATCAAAAACATGTGCCCTGGCAGACAGTATTCGAAGAATAGAGCATTGTGAGCAGGAATAAATAAATAATTCACAAAACTCATGATCTGAACATGCTATATGCAGGGGTCTTCTCATAAATCTTCCTAAAGACCATTAAACACACTTTCCCATTAATGTCTCTTCTCAATGAAGTAGGTACTGCTGATTAATACCATCCTTATTTTATAGATGAGGAAACTGAATATATGAGGTGGAGGAAGGGAACTACCTTTGGCCATACTGCTAACAGGGACTGGAGTAAAGATAAACACCCAGCTTTTCCTCATTCCAGGCCCAAAATGGCATCCACTCCATTCAACCAAACCAACTTTTGGCAGAATCTATTATCTATAAGATTCTGTGCTAGATACTGAAGAAACAAAGAGAAACATGGAAAAACAGCCATTGACTTCAAGGAGCATACATCCTAATGAGGTAAGAGGATTTAAACAGGTACATACATATCTACATATGTGCATCTATGTATACATTATATACTTAATATATGTGTGTATGTGTAATTTGAGAAAGGAGTAAGCTAACAATGAGAGGAATCAGGAAAGGCTTTCCTCTTGCCAGAGCCAAGGGATACCTGAAATAAGTCCAGCAAAAGCTAAGAATTCTAAGAGACAGAGGTTGAGAGGGATGTGACTTTTCTACTCCATAAACTCCAGAGGCTCCAGAATAAAATACAAGTTCATCTCTGGCATTTAAAGCACTCCAACCTTGCTTTTCAATCGGGTGTACTTCACCGAGTTTGATGCGTACTATCATATATTTTTTTTCAAATGGCCATCTGGCTGGACCTCATCCACAGCGCTCCATCTGCCATCTTCATGCCTTTGTACTGACTCTCCCCATGCCCAGAAAGTGCTCTTTGCTTCCCTCCAACTCAGAATCCAGTTTCCCCCCAAGACTTTGCTGAAACACTACCGTTAATATGACATGTTTGTTGGTTCCTTCCTAACAAAATCACTTTGTATCATTTACAATTGTTCCAGTGTTCATGAAAGCCCCTGAAACAGATAATGTAGAGCTTGGTCAAAAATCAAAAGCGCCCATGTCATCTACGGCATCCGAGGCCATCAGTTTTTGACTTTTGTCTTGCCACTGAGACCTGGATGACTCAGGAGGAGAGAAAGAGGCTGATGGCTTTGTGCAACCCTCACTTAAATCCAATTCACCCATGATGCCATCAGTCCTCTTGGAAAATTAAGGACAAACAATAACAGAAAAGACACTTAATAAATGTTTGCTGGTATGATGTTCCGTAAAGGTTTTGGTAAACTTCTGGTGGTCAGGTACTATTTTCACTCTTGTTTTTATATTCCCAGTCCCTAGCATAGTATCTGGCACACAATGGTACTTTACTCCTACCTGAAACAAAGACCTTGGAGATTTGCCCTGCCACAAAGTAAATCATAATACATTTCCATTCTGACATAAATAATAAAATCATGTCTGTTTCTGATATAAAATCACTTGATAGTGTGAAATATTTTATGGCAAAACAAGCAAACAACTTTCTTTTCTTCAGAAAATTTCTGAAACTTCTGAAATTCACTTCAAAAACTACTGAAGAAAAAGTTGCTTCCCAGGATGATGACTGAAGGTCCTTGGCTAAAAGCAGAATTGGTTTCAACATTTTGTTGAAATGGAATTTACTGCCACAGCAAGTAAGGTCACTCTTTCTTCAAAAAAGTAACAATATCTGTATTTGCCCATTAATATTCATCCCAGTAGAAGACTGAAAATACTTTGAATTTTCAAAAATTTGTGCATTGTGGATCTGCCCTTCACTCTGACAAAGGAAATCATTTGTCTCTATCTTTGTAGATGTAATGAGATACACAGTAGAAAAAAATTAAATTCTCTTCTCTCTCTCTTCCTCTCTCTTTCCCTCTTTCCCTCTCTCCCTCCCTCCATCTCTCTCTGTGTCTTCATTTGTTAATTAATACATACTTATTGATTATGGGTGGATAGACTTACTGAAATGGACTCTCTCTCTCTCTCTCTCTCTCTCTCTCTCTCTCTCTCTCTCTGTGTGTGTGTGTGTGTGTATGTGTGTCTCTATATAGCTCTCTCTCTCTCTGTCTCTCTATATATCTCTCTCTGTCTCTCTCTCTTTCTCTCTCTCTCTCTCTCTCTCTCTCTCTCTCTCTCTCTCTCTCTCTCTGTGTGTGTGTGTGTCTCTATATAGCTCTCTCTCTGTCTCTCTCTATATATCTCTCTCTTTCTCTCTCTCTCTCTCTCTCTCTCTCTCTCTCTCTCTCTCTCTCTCTCTCTCTCTCTCTCTCTCTCTCTCTCTCTCTCTCTCTCACATACACAAAGACAAAACACACAGTCAATATGATAAACCACTCAGAACTTAGCTTTGTTGGTCCTTGGCCATCAGACATGTTATCCAACACTAACCCTGTACTTAAAACCTTTCAGATTTGGTAAGATACACCAGATCTAGTGTTCTATTGGTCAAGCACTGGAGTAACTAAGGTCAGCTCTATGATGTGACATTAAGTTGTAAGACTTCAGTATGATACTCAGTTTAAAATTTTTTCTTATTCTGAACCTGTGAGTTCCAAAAGGTATTGCGAAGCAGAGACAACTTACAGTGAGTAACTCTATCAATGATGATTAGCAAATATTCTGTACTTTACAGTCTTACAAAATAATGTGGGTGAAGTGAGTGACCTCTCCAGGGTCACATAGCCAGTATGAATCAGAGTTGGGATTTTAACCCAGGCTTTCTGGCTCATAGCCAGCTTTTTATCCATGTTGTCTCTCAAACAGTTAATACTAGTAGACTATTCATCATCCAGAAAATAAAGGGTTACCTGAAGTTAAACAATAAATCCCAATATTTTTCAAGAACCTTCAAATCATGCAGAAAAAGAGTCGTTTGACTTTGACAATACATATTTAATAATGATCCCCAGAGCAAAATTTATTTAAATTGACTTCCCTGAAACAAATGACATTCTTCCCAAGAGAACAAAATAGTATAAAACTACAAAGAATGTGCATCTTTTAAAAAAATTCTGTTTTAGAAAAATTCTTACTTTTCAGTGCTAACAATGTCAATCTACATGCCTGAGAGCAGCAGAGTTCCATTTCAAAGTCTGGCTAATTGACCCCAACCTGATCATGTGCTCCCTGTCTATGGTCTCTGACACCGTCTTTCAGTAACCAACCTCAGATCCCTCATTTCCATGATGGAGCCCCTGGACTGTTTTATGGGATTAACTGCTCCTTGTGAGAGTGTGTAGAATGCTGGAAGTAGGAAGAACTTTAGAGAGACTTTAATCCACTACCAAACCTGTACAGATAAAGAAACAAATATCTTCCCTGAGATCATATTGTTGGAATCAAAATTGGGTTCTAGGTCTCGTGGCTCCAAGTCAGTCCATTGTTCCTCTAAGAATAAAGAGCATCTACCTAGTCCCAAGCCTTCATGGATCCCAAAGGGGATTCAGTTCTTGACATCCTACTGTGGTGAATGGAGACAGCTTCCAAAGGAAATTTAGTGCTCTCCTGTTGCCAAAGCACTTAGAAATGAATGTTAGAAATGATCCCCGGTGGATCTACGTTATTGCCATGCTCCGCTCCACCCCCATATATTGGCCCAAAAAAAATTTTAAATACTGCTATCAAATGATACTTTTTATCTCAAAAATACATATGATTCTATAATCATCATAATAAAAGCTGTCATTCCTGCAAAAATTTGCAGAAATTTGTTGTTATTTGCAACATTTATTTCCAGGCATTTTAAGGTTTACAAAGTGATTTGCATAAATTATTCCATTTATGAAGCATCTTGGAAGTAATGGATAGGTCTGGAACCAAGAATTGAGTTTCATTTTCACCTCAAACACTTACTAACTGTATGATTCTAAGCAATAATTTCATTGTTCTGCCCCCTGATTCCTCATCTGTAAAATACTAGAACTTGTCTCATAGATTGTTGTGATGATCCAATGAGTTCATCTATGCAAAGTGTAAAGGGCTAGAACTGAGCAATGCACTTGGATAATGAAGCACGTGAGACTAATTGCCAATTGGACGGTTCCCTATTAACTTGTTTGAAGGTTGACCCTCCCCAGCTGTTCTGTGCTGACTTGATTGGTGGGACAAAGAGGGGGAAGTGACGTGTGTGGGAGGAGTAAGAGAAACTTGGGTGGTGGAACTCACGCTCTCTGGCACTCGTGACCTGGCATTGGAGGGGAAGGTAAAGATCTAGAATAAAGACGTTAGTGATCCTGACTCCTGCTGATTTCTGGGAAGATAGAGTTCCAGCAGCAAAGTGTTTTACAAAACTAAAAGCACTAGATAAGGGCTATTATTATTATAATTATCAGCATCATCGCTGTCCTCAGCACCTGGAGGTTGTAGGGGCTATTTTTAATCTCCATTTTACAGCAGAACAAAACAGCTCATCCAGACTTCTATCCAGCCAGGTCTCTGTCTGCCTTGAATATGACAAAATCTGCTTCTAAATCTCAAGTGAAGAGTAAGATGAGGCATTTATCCTTACCACCAGTATTGATCATGGTCATGGTGGAGACTTCAAATGGAAGGGAGATTCCCTAGAGGTATTTCAGATCCTCTATTTTTGTGGCTGGAATCATTTTGATTCTAGCAAGTCTCAAGACATCGCAAAGCCTCCTGAGTAAGATCAATAATTACTCTCAAAAGTTGGCCTGGAAGGAGAGGCAGTTCAGTGGTTTAGAGGTTATATAGTCCAGGATTTGGCATCATGAAGTCCCAAGTGTAAATCCTGCCTCAGATGTGCCCCAAAACATGACATTTCTTGTCTCTCAACCTCAGTTTCCATATCTGTAAAATAGGAATAATAATACCCACCTCAGAAGAGTGTCAATATTAAATGAGATAACACATGAAAGTACTTTATAAAAAAAACTTATAATTAAATAAATGTTAACCATTAGCAAAATCCCAATGGAATAAATCTATATGTGTTCAAATGTTGAACTTCTACCTTGAAATGTTTGAGAGCTTAAATCAGTTTCTACCACATTCTTCCCTCATCCATGATTCAAGCCAATGAATGTAAGGATCTTCCCAGAAACTAACTTCCAGCTGACCTAAGTATGTTAGGCTTATGCTTTAAACACCGCCCAGCTCTGTGGGAGGGCCAGCCCACTTGGAGCTCACCCAGGGGGATATAGTCATTGAAAAAAAACCTCCTCAAAAAGAATCTCGTCAATAATGTGAACTATTTTCATGGACCAAATTGCCTTAAAATGCAAGGGTCCAATTGCATCATTGAGGTCTCTTCTAGCCTCAAGGCCATGATCCTCTGAGTAAAGGATTGGAGTTGAGGAACAAGGAGGGGTAATGGAGCTTTTCCCCAGCATGGTTGTCACGGAAACAGGAAATCACTCTTAAGTGAATATCCATCCCAAGCTACAGCTTCATCACTCCTCTTTTTTGAATAGTTAGTTGGTTTATGAATTTATTAATTATGGTTTATTTCATTCCAATTCTAAGCCTAAAGTGCAAGACTATGATGAATCATCCCCAGTCTCCAACAACTGTAGTATTTGCCATTTAGACCCGTGAGATCCCAAAACAACAACACAGAAATTACTACATTATTTTTTATTTGCACTTGTCCCATGTTTGGGGGAAAAGAACCTGATGCACCAGACTAATCTGGTTCCTTCTTTGTTAATTATTAGCTGTCTTAGACTACAGAAATATTAATTGCTTTTTGAGGGGAGTATGGCTCTACTCCCCAATTGGCCCTGATTTTCATTTTATCTAAATGTTAGATTTCTTAAGTCACAGTTGGATTCTGGAGTCTGGTTAACTAAGGGAATCAGTCATTACATGTAGGTATATTAATGTAGCTTTAGACTATCAAGATTTTTAGATTATCAAGTATCCTATCACCAAATACAATATTTTCCCAATAATAACAATAATGATGGGGCAGCTGGGTGGCGCAGTGGATAGAGCACCGGCCTTGAATTCAGGAGGACTGGAGTTCAAATCCGCCCTCAGACACTTAACACTTCCTAGCTGTGTGACCCTGGGCAAGTCACTTAACCCCAGCCTCAGAAAGAAAGAAAAAAAAAAAAAAAAAAAAAAAAAAAAAAAACAATAAAGATAATAGTTACATAGCACTTTAAGATTTTCAAAGATCTTTGTCAGGATTAACCTGATTTTTTTCTCACATTTTCCTCATAACATCTCATTCTTTTCATGATAACCCTGAAAATCGGTGTTATGCCCAATTTACAAACAGGAAGCTGAGGCAGATAAAGATTAAACAACTTGCTTAAGACCATGCATGTACTATGGGACTGATGGAGGATTTGAACTTGACTCTCCCTGATTCCAGGTCCAGCACTCTATCAGTAAACTGCAGCAGGAGAAGAGCTTGAAGACTGATTTCTCATTGCATTATAAACATCTCACATACTTTACACAGGGTAGGTTCTTAATAATTGAATTGCACTGAATTACTAATAATTAACCAGCTTTTTTTACATCGCTGAAATCTCTCTTCCATCCTGCAATGTTAATGAGTCTGATGCTTCCATACGTATTTAAAGATTCTCCTCTCTGCAGCAAACTAGGTAAGGTTCAGGGAACCCAGCCCTCACTGGGCATGCTGCCAGTCTCCTTGTTACATTTAGGACCCATCACATCCAATCCTCAGTTCCTTCATCTCTCTATATAAAGGATAGCACATCATCACTGCAGGACAGAGATGTATCTTCTTAGCAGCGATATTCCTTTGGAGGTACTCCTGTGTGGCTGTGAATCACAGAATGCTGCTGCTTGCAAGGGATCAAAGATGGCCCACGGCCCAAGGGCAGCGCAGAGGAACAGTAAAGGCCAGGAAGCTATGTTACAGGCCCAACCAAGCCCGCACAAAACAATGTCAGCTGGTGGGTCTTATGTCCCGGGCAAAATGATGCTGAGGATTAGAGAAGGTCCTTAGGCAAACTGAGGGCTCCCATTGTGGAGGATTAACTGAAGGACACGGCCAGGGTCATGTGGAACTCAAATGTGTTCAAGGAAGTGCAAATTCTGCCAAGTACCAAGGAACTCATTCACATGCAGAAAATATGAAAATGTTTGAGCACCTAGCTGAAACGGCAGAAGAGAATCTTCTCAGAGACCTGAAAGGTCTCATTTAGGAATGAGCCCCCCATGTTGTTCTCCTGCATTCACTAAGATGAGCTTGGAAGAGGCAGCATGGTTTTTTTTTAGCAGAAAGAGTTCTCACCTTGGAGCCAGAGAGCATGGGCTCATATCCTCTCCTCACATCTCCCAAGGTCTTAGGTCTCTGAGCTACCTTCTAGAACCCCAGATAGAAATAGGAAAAATGGGCAGAAAACAGGGAGAAACAAAGACACAGGGCACTCAATGGCTCTTGGGGTTAGATTACAGAGGAAGAACAGAGATATCCATCAAGAACTTGGTAGATTTTAAGGGAAGAAGACGACTCCGAAATGAGAAAAGGTTTTAAAGGGAGAAGTATATATCCCCTACTATGAATCTGAATTCTGTTCCTGGACATCTCTTGCCCTTTTATACATAATATAGGAAAACCAATAGTTTCTGACTGGAGGAAGCCAGATCATTACCTGATGGCTGTATTTTATACAGTCACTGACCGTCTTTCCACTCTGTACCCCCTCACTGGCCATTCTTACCCCACAACCCACCAAATGGATCTTGTTCTTCAAAAGACATTTAAAAGAGATTCCCCTTCTCCCTCTGTGTGTGTGTATCTCCTCTCTCTCTCTCTCTCTCTCTCTCTCTCTCTCTCTCTCTCTCTCCTCTCTCTCTCTCTCTCTCTCTCCCTCTCTCTCTCTCTCTCTCTCCTCTCTCCCCTCTCTCCCTCTCTCCCTCTCTCCTCTCTCTCCTCTCTCTCTCTCTCCCCCTCTCTCTCTCTCTCTCTCTCTCTCTCTCTCTCTCTCTCTCTCTCTCTCTCTCTCTCTCTCTCTCTCTCCCTCTCTCCCTCTCTCCCCTCTCTCCCCTCTTCCCCCTCTCTCTCTCTCTACTCTCTCTCTCTCTCTCTCTCTCTCTCTCTCTCTCTCTCTCTCTCTCTCTCTCTCTCTCTCTCTCTCTCTCTCTCTCTCTCTCTCTCTCTCTCTCTCTCTCTCTCTCTCCCTCTCTCCCTCCCCTCTCTCCCTCTCCCCCCCCCAATGAGATAAATGATTTAAGCCAGCTTGGTTCCTCAGGTTGCTAATCAAGTCAGGTAACAGCAGCTTCACTTAAGGAAGCCATCCATCTTTTTCCCTTTCCTATAATTAAGAATTCTTTGTTATCATTGCCCTCTCTTCTGCTTTTCTCCTGCTTTTATCCACTCTGGGAGTGGGACAGTTTCTTTTGTGAAACAGAATTAGGGTTGAAGGAATTTTCTGTCTCACCCAAGACAATCGTTTTCAGACGATCAACGGGCACCAGTTGTAAACAAACACAGAGCAAGACTTGTCTAAGAAGTGTCAGGTGGGTCAGCTTGGCCAGAGTTTAGGGGCTGCAGACCACCTCATGGCTCTCCCATTTCTTACTTTACTACATAGCAATTGTTCCATCATTTCCCAGTGGCTTATGCTACTGCCCATGGACTTATTTGGGAGGAGAGATTAGCTCTGTTTTTGACTCACCTTTAGAGCCCATCACCCTAACACAGATCAGTGTCAGCTTTGGCTGGAGGAGCTCATCTGAAGTTCCCATCTTCCAGAGAGCCAGCACTGAATTTGCTAAGGTTTTACTGGCTTTTTCAAAGCTGAGATACAGAGTGATAATTTTTTTTCGGGGGGGGGGTGTTAGGGGGAGGGAAGTAGAGGGGACAAGGTAAGGGGTAGAGGTCACTGTCTGAGTAAAACAAAATCTACTTAAGTGACTCCTGGTTCCTTAATCTTATACTCAACCAACAATGGCATATTAGCCAAATATTCCCTTTTCTAACCAACCAATAAAAGCAGGCATGTCTTCATGAAAGTAACTTAATTTTTCCATTTTCAAGTCCGGGAAATTGTGCACTGTTGCAAAACACAAGTTCTGCCTAATGTTATTTTCTATTTGGTCAAATATAATTTGCAGCTGTGTAGATACAAAGGATAAACAAACTTACCAATTGCTATAGAAAGGCAGAATTTTTCATTTCCTTAAATAAAAGTCATTGAGAATGTGTAAAATCACTAAAAGAAAATGCATTTTGAAGATGCAATTTTCTCTTCTATTCCTGCAATTCTTTCTTACAATGAATCATGTGTCAACTCCCAGCCAACTCTGAGGCTCTACCTCAAAGAAAAGGCATTAGTCTGCTTTCGTGAAACAATGTCCTACAGAGCAAGGAAAGCATCTAATTAGCAAATCTACAGCCCAGAAGTAACTGACAGGGAAAATTATAACCTACAGGAAAACTAGTAATGGCTCAGTGCCTAAGTGGGAGAAATGTAGCTTTTTACCAAAGTGGGAGTGGGGGAATATTTTCCATTCTTTCATGTCATATAAATAATAGATACACAATTATTTCCTTATGGCGCTGAGTGTTCTGAAATATTATTTCAGCTAGAAGTGTAATTGGAATGACTAGTCCCACTGCCTGAGTTACATTAAGTAGGAATTCATGAGTTTTACAAAAGCAAATCAGGAAACGTTAGAATGTGAGCATTGTCATAATGCTTCGGATGTGTTGATATCAATAAGGCATCTAACATGACCCCGAGCTAAACATTTCATCATTCCTCAGTGCTCGATCTTTCAATTAAATTCAATATTTATTAAGTGTCTGTTTTGTGCCAGTCACCACGCTGGGTACCGGTAATATAGAAAGACACAAAGGAAACAGTGTCTGCCATCAAGGAGTTCATGTTCTCTTGAGGGCATATAATACGTCCACAGCTAAATGAATGTAGAATCCCAGAACTGGAGAATTGGAAGGGATCTCAGCACTCACGTAGTGCCATCTATCTTCCGAAGGGATCCAACATGTAATATATTTGATAAGAAATCAGCCTCCTTTGGAAGGCCTCCAAGGACAGGGGACCCACCGAGTCTGCCCACTCGACTTTTTAACAGCTTGTAGCTTTCACTCCTTCCTACTGGTTCAGCCCTTTAAGATCAAAAAGAACATGTTAATGATCACTCTCTTATAAATCTAAAAGGAATAATAAGTTGTGCATAATTGATTTGCATTTTCATGAGCAATCATCTTTTTATTGTAATGTGTTATGGAAATGCTTGTTTTATTCCATAAATTAAAAATAAATATTTTTTCAAGTGTGTGTTAAATCCCTTCTCCACATGAAGCCACCCTTAAAACAGTAATGATATCATTCCTGGGCACCTTCAAGTGTGTTTTTTTTTTCTTTAGGCTAAATATTCCCAGTTCTTTCAACTGAACTGCTAGACTAGCATTATACAAAGTAATTTCAAAAGAGAGAAAATAATAATAACTGAGTGTGGGGGAGAATATCAAAGGTCATGTCTAAGAAATGGCACATGAGCCATGCTTTGAAGGAAGAGAGACAAAAATGAGGGAAAGTACAGTGAGAATATCAGGGATGGACACGTCTGTGCAAGGGAATAGAGACAGAAGGTGCAAAGTCACGTACAGGGAACAGCAATTGACCAATGAGACAATAATTGAGAGAACACAAAAGGGAGTGAGTCAAGTAGGAGAAGAGGTGAAGATATAATGATGTACTCTTATCAGCTTTTCTGTCTTTGCTGTCCTCCTTGCCTTGCCATTCCCTACATCTTCTATCCATCCTTCAAGGTCGCCCTCACATGCCTCTACTCAGGTCTCCACTGATGGTACAATCACAATATATCTCTTCCTCCCTATGAACTCCTTTAACACTGATCCATCTTTTGCAACTTACCATATTTATATTTCCTGAGAGCTGCATTGAACATTTCTTAGCTTTCCTCCTTTGTTGCAAGTTCTCTGAGACTCATCATTATTATTTTTCTGTCTACCATAGTGCCAGATGTAAATGCCAAGACCTAGCAAAAGGTTGGCTGATTATAAAACCCTCTAGGACCCACCATTCCTTCCAGTTCAGGGGGAGAAAAAAGAAATTGATGAGATATGCCCTTGAAATGGGGCAGAGGGATTTAGAAATGGCAACGTGGGGCAAGTGATTTTTTTTTCCTGAGACAATTGGGGTTAAGTGACTTGCCCAGGGTCACACAGCTAGGAAATGGGGCAGGTGATTTTTAAAGAAATTGAGAAGAGAAGAAAGAAGAAGAGGTGGTTGTTCTACCAAAGTTATATGAATATTTCTTCGGCAAGACCAGGAGAGAGGACTTCCATCTTAAAGAAGAAGTTTAAGAAATGTGTTGTGTTCTTTTAGTGCAGTGAAAACCACATAGGAAAGAAGGACTTTTCCTGGTGCAGGGCTGTGACCTCAATTTCCAAATTCCATTGAGAGCTGTCCTCCTTAAGAAAGGACATAAGCATGGGCCATTTCATAACTGCCCTTTTAAGTGCAAGATTGCTAAGAATTTGGTCATAAATATCCCTCACAGATGCAAACCAAGGTTCCTTGGTTTTATTTAATTGAATATTAATTAAATGTCTCTTGAAATGATTGTTTAGCCTCAATTTGATCCTAAAATATAGACATTCAAAAGACAAGGAAAGGATTATATTTTTGTCATATTGTTTTAAACTTAATTAGCTTTTGAACTCCTAGAAAGCAAAAGGGTTACTTTTTATGTCCTACCCTCTTCCCTACCCAAAATAAAACTGATCTTGGGGTCATTATTATGCCTTCCTAGTCAAAGTACAGAAGTTAAACTGTTCCGTGGATAGGGAAACAACGCAAATTAAAATGGGTTTTCCAGTTATAATAGGAGACATATCATTAGTAAAGGGTTACTGATCCAAATAATTAAAACAAATCAGTGACATTTTTCCTTTGGTTATATGCACAGATAGCCCATAAAATCAATGAGAGTCACATCTGTGCACCTCAGATCTGGAAGTGTCTATTCCCAGGCTTACCTTGGTGTTTCCTTCTAGGGTTCATAAACTCTAGTATGAGAGCTCAGGAACAGAAGGGAAAAAAAAAGTGATGAATACAATGGCTCTGAATGGATCCAGGATGATTCAACTGAATGATTCTGTTCACTGGTTTATTAGGCAGTGGAGGGACCTTAAGACTCCAGATGCCATCATAACTAGAGCATAACAACTCAAATGAGCAATTCAACATCTAAACAGAAGCTACTATCTTGTTTAGAAAAAAAAGAAAAACTCCACTCATCAGGTTTTATTATAAGTTTCTATTTCACACTTTACTTTTCTGACAAAAAGAGAAAATGACAAGACAGGGGATCACAGTAGGTAAGGTGGCTGAGATTAATTTACCCTTAGGATGATGGTAATGATATGTTGTTGTGCTGCCAAATGTCAAAGGAAAACTACTGGGCACATCAACAGCATTGGAAATAAAAAAACTAGAACAATGACATTCAAGACTTAAAGGTAGAGAATCAACACAAATCTCATTAAATGATTCCAAGAATGCCACCAGGTGTGCAAATAAGACAAGAAGTAGGAAAAATAGATGAAACTGGTGGGGGACGATGGTAACCATCACAGATTCTGGAAAATTACTGTAACTTCCCTTTAAAATGTTATTTACAAAGAAAAAACAAGGAAATCCTTATTTGGGGATGTTTCCATGGCAGGATGAGGGTGAAAAGTACCCAGGGAAATGCCTGCCATCTAGGGGAGGGGATGGAGGGAAGGAGGGGAAAAACTTGGAAAAGAAGGGAGTACAAGGGATAATGTTTTTTAAAAAAAATACCTATGCATATGTACTGTCAAAAAAAAAGTTATAATTATAAAATTAATTAAGAAAGAAAGAAAGAAAGAAAGAAAGAAAGAAAGAAAGAAAGAAAGAAAGAAAGAAAGAAAGAAAGAAAGAAAGAAAGAAAGAAAGAAAGAAAGAAAGAAAGAAAAAGAAAAAGAAAAGTACCCAGGGATGTCAAAACTAGGGCTAAGGGAAGTGAAGTGACTTCCCTCAGAGAAGCACTCTTGGGACCCTTCATTACCATCAAAATTCAGTTCAAGAGTCCCTGGCTATAATCCCTTTTGTATAATCCCTCTAGTTCATTATACAGAAAAGAAATTGAGGCAAATAGGATTAAGCAACTTGTCTAGGGTCACACAGCCAGTAAATGTCTGATAGCAGATTTGAACTCAAGTCTTTCTGACTCTAACCGCTATATATGTGGTTATATGCATCTATGTGCATATACATATATGTATATATTTATGTATACATATAATTATATATGTTTCTGTGTATGTATAAGAGAGATCCCATAAATTGAGGAATGTCTAAACAAATTGTAATCATAAAATAATTTTGTGCTGAAGGGGAGAGTTTCAGAGAAACCTCAGAAGATTTGTATGAACCCATACAGAATAAAGAGAGAGAAAAAATCGGTAGAGCAATTTATACAATAAAAATAACATTGTAAGAAAAATAACTTTGAGATATCAAAGTTTGATCAACACAATGAATGACCAGCCATGATTCCAAAGTATTCATGATGAAATATATTTATCTCCTGATAGAGATGTGATGGATTCAGGGTATAAAATTATATATACCAGAATATGTATAACTAATGTAGAAATGGATTTATTTAACTATCCACAATGGCTATAAGAATTTTTTTGGTCATTTTTGTATTCACCTCCTTACAAAGATGTGATAGATTCAGGATATAAAATTATATATACTAGAATATGTATATTTTGGACATTAATATAGAAATGGTTTTATTTAATTATACACAATTGCTACAATTTTTGTCATTTTTGTAGGGGGGAGAAAATACATTTTAATCATTGAAAATATTAAATTATTTTTAAAGAATATATTTCTCTATAATCTTGCAAATTTAACCAAAAGCTTTTTTTAAGCTCAAAGGGAGGAAGTAAGGAGAAGGACTGTCTACATATATTCACCAAACTCAATGCCATAGAAAGTAAAAATAATACAGGAAGAAAATCATTTGGGGGAGAGACTAAGAAATTCAAGAGACAAAATTCGAGGAAAGAATCGGGGGGGGGGGAACCAACATTGTCTTAGATGTCTACACAAAAATTCACAAAGGGTTAGTTCCAAGCAAGGGAGGCTGGAGATCCTAATGCAAGAAGGGAAGTAGCCCAGAACTTCCAAACCAGCAGTAATCTCAAGGATCATCTAATTTAGTCTATGCTTTTTAAAAAATATTCCTTCTCTAGCATACTTAAGTCATCATCATCCACTTTTTGAATACCTCTAGTAAAAGGGAACCTACCTCCCAAAGTATCCCTTGCTACTTTGGGATAATGTCAAAGTATGGGAACTCATTCCCTTCTATCCAGCCATATTCTGCTTCTGAGAAGCTTCTACAGTTTGCTTCTTATTCTGCCCTGAAGGACCAACAGAAGGAAAACTGTTTCTTCTGCCACATGATAAACCTTCAAATATTTGAAACGCCTTTTCTTGGTGTCTGAAATGGCTTCTCTTCTTCTGGATAAATACCCTTAAAATGCTATTCTATCACTGTCCGCATGGCATGATCTCAGGCTCATTCACCATCCTAATCATCTTTTGGATATCCTTCAGTTTACCAAAGTCCTTGGTTATTTATAGGTGATGACTAGAACTAAACACAATATCACAAACAGGATTGATTAGAGCAAAGTAAGACCAGAACATTATTTCCTTGTGTCTGAGCATTATACCTCTCACTTCAATTCAAGATCACTCTAAGTTTGCATTGCTTTCATTGTCATTGTTTCTACTGTTCATCATTGAGCTCGAAGTCTACCACAACCCAGAGGCCTTTTTCTCAGACCAACTGTTATCCAAACACATTTAATCCATTTTTTACTTATGATTATGTTTTTTAAAAGCAAATAAGACTAAATTTATCTTAATTTACATAAATCATATTAGGTTCAACTCAGTATTGTATACCAGCAAAATCTTTTTGGATCCTGAACCTATTGTCCAGTATTTTGTCTCTCCCCTCTAGCTTTATTATATGTACAAATTTGGTAATGCTACTGACATATGTAATACATATAGACCCTTCATTCTCTGTCCCCCAATTGGCAACCATAGGTTCAAGATATTTTAGGGGGCAGACTTGTCTCTAACCCAAAGTCAGAAATTATGTGAAAGATGTAATTCAGGAAGTCTTTATGTAGAAAAGAAAGACTAGCAAGTCTAACCAATAGACATCCCAAGCGAGTACTGTACTAGTTGCTATTTAATATTAAAAGACATAAAGAAAGATCTCTGGCACACTGGATAAATCTCTTATGGAAATTGTAATAGATTGGTCAGAGAGTCGACCAGTCAAGCCTTGTGACTAAAGTAAAGGTATAGGAAAAAAAAAAAAAAAACAAGATACTTGTAGTTGATCTAATGGTTGGTAGGGAGAAGATATTCATAATGCCTCTGTTGGTAATGTTGCCAGTCTTTGCCCTTGAGGAGCTCACAATCAAATAGACAAGAGCTCCAGGGATTCACGTGCTGGCCATTTTTGTACTCGGATAACCAGGAGCCAGAAGCTTAGTCCTCTGGGCCAATTAAATCTCAAGGACTGTTTCAATAACTTTTAAGAAAAAATTAGCCTAATTTTCCTGGGGCAATATATTGCTGCCATCACACAGACAGGACCCCAACAGGTAGGAAGGCATAACTTGCTTTAAATCTCTGTCACTAGTGAGTGTATCCACCATGACGAGATTGAGGGACCTACAAGGTACATGGATAAACTGGTTGTTTTCTTGTAGAGGGAGTTATTGGGCAAAGACACTCCCTTTACCAAAGTGAAATAGGACTTTCTCTTCAACTTAGAGGCTCAGCTTAATGACGTCCTCCAATCACAAAGCCAGAGTATGTCAGAGGCAAGAAGACAGAAGTCTCTGGGGAAGGGAAAGAGAATATGCATTTATCAAGCATTTACCACATGCCAGGCTCTGTGACAAGCAATTTATAAATATTATCTCATATGATCCTCGCAACAATCTGGGGAGCTAAGTATTATTACTTAAACTCAGTTGAGGAAAATTAAATTACTTGCCCAATGTCACATAACTAGCATCTGAGGTAAGATTTGAACTCAGGATTTGCCAGCTGCAGGTCCAAAACTTTGTCTGACTCACCACCTAAAGCTCCTAGTCTCAAGGTAGCCTCTTTAGCCACTGTGCAATGGATATATCTATCTCTATATCTGTGTGTGTGTCACATGCATATTTATATATGAATGTATTAAGTGTATATAACCATTTTCTTCATCATGCTATAGAATCCTGAACTGACATAAGCTAATTCCAGTGCATGGAGATTTTCAGCCTTGGAAACATCCCTTCCCTGAGACATCCAGATGGTACACTGAGAATGACGTTAGAAATATCTGAGTTCAAATTCAGTCTCAGAAACTTCCCCTGAGCAAATCACTAAAATCCTCAACTGTAATATGGGGATGACAAAAGCTCCAGGGTTGTTGTGAGAATCAAATGAGGCAATATTTGGAAAGAACTTAGTACACAGTCACATGGCACATTTTGTTATTATTGCTCAGTCATTTCAGATTTTAGCAATCCCATTTGGAGTTACCATTTCTATCTCCAATTCATTTTACAGATGAGGAAACTGAGGCAAATAGGTTTAAGTGACTTGCCCAGAGCTACTCAGCTAGTATCTGAGACTGGATTTGAACTCAGACTGTCCTAATTCCAGACCTAGCACTCTATCCACTGAGCAATCTAGCTGCTCATTGTATGTGATAAAAGTTTAATAAAAGTTTGTTTCTTTCTTTTCTTGTTGTTGTAATAATTCAAGAACCAAGACTCCATGAAATCATTCCATCCCCGCAACTACCTTCAGTGTAATAATTCAGAAAATAACTGTATGATACGTCAGGAAAGGAGCTTCTGAAGTTATCACTTAAACAAAACAGTCAGGAAAGGAGCTTCTGAAGTCAAAGTATCTATGAACAAATCTAACTTCTGATATTTATAACCTGCATGATGTTAGGCCAATTGCTCAACATTGCTGGTCCCTGGCTTCTAAACCAAGAGGACTGGACTCTTCGACTCCTGCCAACTCTACCTTTTGGATTTCATTTTCCTACTGATAGTTACTTTGATGATGGAGATGCAACCAGAGCTCTGACCAGGAATCCCAGTGCCTACAATAAATTTAATTGAAAGAGAAGGGTGAAGGTGAAGTTAACTTGATGAATATAGATGCCAAGGTCCCTTTTGGGGCAGCCAGTGCACCCTTAATTCACTTTTGTGCCCAAATGTCTTACATACCATGGGCACTCAGGCACGGGGACATAATGAAAATAGCCTACTCCATTAGATGCGGTTTGGGAGACCTGGGAAGTAGCTATAATAATAATCTGGTATTCACAGGAGAGAGGCCTGAAAATGGGCATATAAACTGAGAGAGCAGCACCAAGGCAGTGATGGATTGTGGATCATAAAGGAACACAGCCAAGAGAAAGCCCAGAACCAATGGTGCATTTGCCCCCTGACATCTATGGCTCTGGATGTTGGCGATGTCCAAGATCATACAGCCTCACATCTGTACCTAGGTATGTACATCTCCAGGCATTTAAGCCACCAAATTTTCTGGAGTTTCCTATTCATAACTAACAAATGCAGTCTTTCATTTTGGAATAAACTGCTTTTTCATCTTCAGGATTACCTTTCCTATCCCCCTACAGAAAGCTAGAAAAAGAAATGACTATTAGAAGTACAGACATTAATTCTGCTAATGAAGTTAGCAAAGGGTAAGTTAAGTTACAACCTGACAAATTTCAGTTTTATTCCTTTCTAAAAAAAAGTTACTTGTACAATTTCTAGATGATGTAGCATGAAACCAAAGAAAGCTATTTTTACCTTCTTTAAAAAAAAAACAAAAACAAATGCCAGCAAACACTTTTCAATTCTGTCCTAGAACACTGACATGACGACCTTGAGAGTTAGATGCAGGTGAAGCAAAAGGGTCCCAGCTCTGGCCTTAACTTGAGCTTAATCTTTAAAATAGGAACAAAGAAAAAGAAAGAAGGACTCACAATGACAGACATCGGTTTTTTAAAATTAAATTTTCTATCACCTACTTACTTCAATGTCATGGGATGTGAGCAGGAGAAAGAAGGGTAGTTTACCACTTAAAATAATATAATGCATTTTATGTTTGTTTATGCTATTCAGGGAGATTAAATCCTTCTAAATTAACTTCTTCAAAAGTGGCACAAACATTTCTATATTTTGCCAAGTTTAAGTGGAACAAATAAAGATGGAATGAGCAGCTGGCAAAAAGTCCGTGCTGGAAGCAGCATAATTGTGAGTGTTAAAAGAATCTTTCTTGAAGGGATTTGAAAGGGGAAGCACCAATGGCTTAGGAAAAAAAATCAAGACTTTATCATTATTTTGAAAAGTGATGAAGAAAAGACAAATAACCGATGATTATTATTATTTAACCAGTTATATACTATTTTGTGATATATGATATATTATAATATATGCATATAGAAGATATGGGAAAGAACTCTGAGAACTTAAACAAAACAAATTTGGGGCATTGTGTGGCACTCCACTAAGTCTGAGAGAAAGATGCCAGCATCCAATGGGGGCCAGTTCTTGACCCCTACAAGTCACTTGGGGTAAAAACTAAGTCCTGTGAGATGGTAATTACCAATTATGGGAGAATTCTGAGATGGCTTTGAGGTCCAGCCCCAGGGAAACCAGCACTAAAGGGAAAGGAATCAGAAAATGAGTGATGGGGAATATAAGGGGAGAAAAGATGGCATTACCAAAGATCACAGGAGAAAGAAAATTCAAGTGAAGACCTTGAACAAAAGTAGATAAGCTTAAGGGGAAACTATTAATAGCAGAGGAAACATAGCCTTCAGATCAAATAAAAAAGAGATGGTACAGTGATAATTTCTGTCAAGGCACCATCTTATTATTATCAACATGACAAAAATAGAGAGACAAATGGTCAACAAAGGTGTTTGCTGGGATCACGCAATATAAGATCAACTGGAAAGGAACTCTTGCTAGAAGGTGACATCTTTCATATATTCTTTTTGTGCATCACATTATTTCAACTGCATCAAGCCCCAGAACATTGCCACACTTCTAAATGAAATCCATTATCATTCAAAAAAGCTTTCACTTAACCATCCAAACTAGAAACACCAAATAGAAGTAGAGTTATCTGTTTTAAAGACTGGTGAGCAGTTTGATTGACATTCCATAGAACTGGTCCTTCAGTACATATATCTTTGAATGAAACTTTAAGTGAACAGTGAGATGAGTCCAGAAGTGAACAGAGAAGGGACATGGCTGTATTGCCTTTGGGAAACTATGAATGTTTTTAATGATCCCAGATTTCTTCCTGAAACAAAGACCCAATAATAATAGTCTTCTAGTTATGCTATATGATTGTCATCGCAAAATACCACAGTTTCTAAAGAATCAAGATTTAAGGAAACTTGAATTACAATGAAAAAGTATATGGTAACCAAGTAACCAACCAAGAATTACCCAGAAAAAGAGTAAGGGATGCTATCAGAAATGGATTACCAGAAAAGAAAAAAAGCCTGGGTGCATAGTGAGCACTGTTAATAACTGATGGATTAACCACATGAATATTTGGTATCCATAACATATAAAGATCGCTATAATAATAAGAAGAATAAGCAGAATTTGTAAAGACTTAGATTTACAAGTTGCTTTACAAATATTATTCATTTGATACTCACAATAACCCTGAGAAGTAGGGGATAATATTATTCTCATTTACAGGTGACAAAACTGAGGCAGACAAAAGTTAAGTGATTTGTCCAAAGTCACACAGTAAGTATCTGAAACTGGATTTTAACTCAGATCATCCTGACTCAAGACTCAGATCCCCTCCAACCTCAGCACATTAAATCTTATAGATGATTAATGGGAGGACATGGAGGGAGGTTGACAGGACAAGATATTGATGAATGGCTTTCAATCCCTCCACTAATGAGAATGGATAATAACTAATGGGTGCCAATAGAATAACAGCTTCAGTGGTATAGTGAAATAAATTAAAATACACTTTTAGTGGACCTGTGAAAGGTGAAAGCATTCTGAAAAACAATTTAGAAGTATACACAAAATGTTACTAAATAAGGAATGTGTGTTAACCCAGTAATACTACTGCTAGACCTATGCTCCAAAGAAATCAAGAAAAAAGGAAAATATCCCATTAATTTTAAAAAATTATATTAAAAAAATTTTATGATGGCAAAAAAAGGAAAATAAAGGAATAACCTTCAAATGAGTAAAGCCTGAATAAATTGAGATGAGTAAATATGTGAATGTGGTGTAATACTATTATAAAAAATAAGGAAATTAATTATTTCAAGGAGATATAGAAAGATTTATATGAACTTATATATCACATAAGCAGAACCAAGAGAATAATTTATATTTTAATATCAATATTGTAAAAGTAAAAAATTATGAAGGCTTTTGCAAATTGGTAAATAATGAAATGAAAATAATACATAGTAACAATGGCAATATTTTAAAAACAGCTTGAAGGCTGTAAAATCAATACAATGAACATCCATGATTCCATAGGACTAATAATGAAACATATTGACCACTCACTGAAAGAAAAGTATTAGCTTTAATGTACAGATTCAAATAGACAGACTATTGATATACAAAAAGATATGAACAGACAAGATGGATAAAAAACAAGAGAGAGAGAATGATATTGATAGCAAATAGAAAGCAGATGATGGGAAAGTAAATAAGAAGATGTATATGTACATGAATATATATGCACATATATTTATAAACACTCAATAAGGGGATTTGTTTTTGCTTGAATACATATTGTTTTAAAAAGTTTTCTTTTTCTTTTTTTTAATCTAGTTTGAATGCAAAGTATTAAAAATTGATCATTTTGTTTTACAAAATCATTTGAAAACAGAGAGTGGGGAGCAAGTTTCAGATGTAGAATGTTGGACTCATTTTAAAATGAGGATCCATATTATTAGTCTTTCTTAATTGTTTTACTTTGTTAGAAGAAACCATTTTTGGAGTGAGGATGATCTGTAAATGTTTATAACACAAAACCAAAATACAACTTCAAAAAAAATTTTAAAGAAAAAACTATATCAAAAGATGTTGTTAACATAGCTTAATTTTTTGCAATAGTACAAAAAAATATGAAGCACTTTGCCCAAATAATTACTAACTGGGAATTGGTATCTGCTCTCTTTGTGACCATCCTATCCCTTCCTTCCCTGGCTTCATCCAGATTTATTTATTCATCTTCCCTCATAAGCAGATTCTGAACTCCCCATGTCCCCTCTAAAAGAGGGAGTCCTGCTTCTATAGGAACCATATAAAAGAGTCCTCGTTGAGCCAATTTTGTCTTAGAATTCCTGCTGCCCTGCTCTTCTGCTTCCATCCCAATGCATCACCTTCCTAAGATCATGGAGGTCTTTGACTACAACCACTCACCTTTGAGCTCTTCCATCTCCGGTTCCTCTAGTGATCCTGTTCTCCCAATCCATGGCCCCTGCCCTGGCCCTACTTTCCTCTCCCTCATAGTCTTTGATAATCAAAGTGTTACATTGCACTCAAGTCTTGAAGCTCTTTCTCCCTGGACATTCTGTTGATAGGCTTTTTCATCCTTCAAACCTATATCTCTCCTCCACCACCACTATCACTATTAATCACCTCTGCTCCTTACAAATCATGCTATTAAATACTTCTAGAAGGCACTTTTGTTGTTTGATCATGTCTAACTCTTCATGATCCTTTTTGGGGTTTCCTTGACAAAGATACTAAAATGGTTTTCCATTTCCTTCTCCAGGGAATTAAAGCAAACAGAATTAAGTAACTTTCCTGGGATCTCACAGCTGATGTGTCTTGTTCTATCCACTGAGCCACTTTGCTGCTTCCAAAGAGATCACATAGCTATTCTGAGGCAACTCCAAATATATGTATGTACTCTTATCCACTTATTATTTTATCCTCTTATCCTCAACTAGGATCTCACAGGGTTTTGTTTTGTTTTTTTTTTTTTCTGTTTTTCTGTTTTGTTTTGTTTTGTTTTGTTTCTGATTTACTCTATTATCCACCTGATAGTTCCTTTTCTAAAGCCTGTTTCTCCTTCTGAGTGGCTTTATACCACTTACAAGCCACTCACTTGCAACTAAGGATGCTTCCCCCTACTTGGTGAGAAACTGGAAACCATCCATTGGAAGCTCCTTCATGTCTCCTCCTCTGTGCGAAAGTTCTTTCCCATTTTGCTTTGTTTTATTCCAGTCTCTAACAAAAAGGCAGCCATTCTTCTTGTTAAAGCTGCCGCCTCTGTATGGGTATCTACTTGATCTACCTTTCTTATTTTCTTCTTCTCTCTCTTCCTTTCTCATGTCATCTATGAGCTTTCTCACTTCTTCTCTTTACTTCACCTTGAATGACCTCCTATCTACTGGTGTTGCTCAATGCCGCCTCCCCCTGGGTATTCTCTCTTGCTTTCTCCCCCTTGTCTCTGACTCTCCCTAGAAGGTTCAATAGCCAGATGATCACCTCATCCTTGCATCCTGAGCCCAGACACTCCCCAAGGCTCTAGCCTGTGTCCTCTTCCGTTCTCTCTGTGTATTCTATTCCTTAAGTTCCTTATCTGGTCCCAAGAGCTTAAGAGCATCAAAGATCTTCAGATCTAGCATATTATTGATAATGTGACCTGGAGAAGACAGATTCAGCATAAACAATTAGATTGTAAGACCTTGATAAATTATTGAATAAAGAGGAAGTGGAAACAAATATAGATAAGTTTCAGAATCTGGCTGTAGGAAGGAAAAAGAGATAAGAAGGCAGGAGGTTTTCTGGAGTTTTTTTTGCTTATATATTTCCAGCATTTAGTATAATGCTGTTTTACCTTGCATCTAGCTGGGCTAGACCCTAAAACAAAAAGACTTGGCTAAGATGATATATTTTGTAAATAGCAAAATTATGAGGATGAAGAGTTTGGCAATCCAGGTAAATGCTCTAATAATTGATTTGCCAACAAACTCTCAATTTTCATGATTATAGTCTATGGACATCCTCACTGGCATTCCAGATAGAAGCAAGGTATCTCTGAGAAGGTTTTACTTATTGATTTTATTTTCTTCTAAATATGCCACAGGTTGATGATTTATTGAATAATCACATTTTTCTGCTTCAATGATATACTACGGTATAAACACTATGTTCAGTGTGTATGATGGAATTTTGTGATAGGAGTCATTTCTACATCTCAAGCAGAACTCCTTGACTCCCACACTAAAAAGCAGTTATAAAGTAATCACAGCTCCCCAACTGCTTAGTGTATAAATTGAAATACAGACCTAGACAATCCCTAAATTTGCTTTGACACTTATTGGTTTAGGAGACTTCTAAGCACTATCAGAATGGATCTGGTGAATCACCATTTTCCCAAGTCAAAATGCATGTTTCACTTGGACCCATTTTTGTCTTCCCATTCACATCTGTCCAGACAGAATCATAACAGGGTCATTCACTGCACTATTCTATTACTCCATTCTCTCTCTTTTCATCTCAACAGGTCATTAAGTCCATTCAGATTTGTCCCTTTCTTCTCTCTCTGCTCAGCTTAACCCTTTTGGCTAAAAATGTGTGTGTGTGTGTGTGTGTGTGTGTGTGTGTGTGTGTAATAAATTATATAATATATAATAATACATTGTAAAACATAATTTTATATAATCTGTATGTATACGTGGATATGTAGATATATTTCAATTTTACAAGAACAGTCAATGCTTTAAGATTATTTAGACATGATAAGTATATTGACTTGAATAAATTCAAAATGGTGTTTAATTTTTTCATCCTCCTTTATCCCTCACAAAACAATATTTCTATTGTATTCTATTTCTATTAATAGGATATTTATATATATATGTATATGTAATTTAATTATGTGAGGATAATAGGAAGATCACTGAATTTGGAAACAGAAATATCTTTATTCAAATGTTGGATCTGCTATTTCCTACCTGTATAGCTTCTCTTTGGCTTATAAGCCTTCAGAACCTACTCCCCAGTCTATTTCCCACTTTTCTTCCCAGATTCATGACCATCGTTCTACCTCCTGCACTCTGAGAGTCAGATAAACTGGCTTTTTCTCTCTTCCTCATACCTCCTTTGCACTGGCTTTTCTTCTATGCCAGACTATATCCATCCCTTTCCTTAACTCTACTTCAAAGAATCCCTCTCTTCATTCAAGATGCATGTCAAGTACTACTTGAAGCCTTTCCTAATTCCATCCTCTCCCTTTCAATGCAAGTGCCTTTCCTCTCAAATTCTCTTATAAATGAATACTTTGTTTCTTCCATAGATACTTCTATTTGCACTTGTTCTCCCCCAAGACAGTATAACCTCCCTGAGAGTAGAGATTGTTTTCTTCTTTGCTCCAGTGCCTATCACTGATGCCTGATATATAGTAGGTGCAAAATAAATGCTAATCTAGTGGACAATTCATATAATTTCTCTGGACCTCAGATTCTTTACCTATATAAGGAGATACAGACAAACCTTGGAGATATTTCAAGTTCAATATCACACAATGAAGTGAATATGGCAATAAAACAAGTCAACATTATTTTTTTGTTTTCCCAGTATATATAAAAGTTATGTTTACTATATACTATGAAGAGTGCAATAATGTTATGTCTGACAAAACTGTAGATATTTTCATTTAAAATATTTTATTACTAAAAACAATACTGATGGGAACTCAAACCACATTGCCCCTCTCTCTAAGAGCAAAATTCTTTAATCCACAATAAGATCATCTAACTCTCCCTGGACTTTGTTCTTATTCTTCAAGTATTTTTCCAACTCCCTGATTTTATCTTTCAATCATTTCCCCAACTCCTCCCTGATTTTATCCTTCAAGAATCTCCCCAATTCCTCCCAGATGCCTTCAAAATATCCCTTATCTCCTCAACTCTTTCCTGTTTTTTCCTTGCTTCCTTCTATCTATAAAAATCACCCCTTCCCAAAGTATGGCACAAAATCATGTTTGGATTTTGACCATGACTTTAACTCGTCAATAGAGATATCTTTTGGCAAGGAGAATGCCTCATTGTGAATTGTCACAATCTTTGCACCTCTTCTTTGCTCTCCTGAATCTCATCAGTGACTCTATCACTAATCACCATCAGAGCCCTTACCAAGTTGTTATCTTTTTCCTGATGCTGTTGGTCTCGCCTGAATGTTGATGATTCTGACTGATCAGGAGGTTGAAGGTTGGAGTGAGTGTGGCAATTTCTTAAAATAATACAAGTATAAAGTATTCACATTGATTGACCCTTCACTTAAACACTTAGAGGTCATTGTAAGTTTGTTAATTGAGCTAATTTCAATATCTTTTTGTGTCTTTGGAATAGGGAGCCATGGTTTGGAACCAAATCCCCAATATCTTTGAGGGAGAAGCAAATGGATGGAGCATTCAGAACACATACAACATTTATCTATTAAGTTTGAGGGTTCATGGTGTCTCAAAACAATTACAATGGTAATATGATTTACTCTCTTCCCTAACAAGAAGACCACCAAACAGTTAAAATCATATATAATCATAATTCCCAGACTATCCTAGCTGAATAGAGTGAAACTCTTTTGTCTATCCCTCAAACCTCTGTGCATTTTTAAACAACCTCTGAAATATTGATTAGCTTATCTTTAGGCAGATCTGGTACCTGGTCAGTCAGGTGCTTTCCATCTGGCTCTTTGACCCTCCCTCTTGAGTTCTCACCTTTATATATGGGAAACCCTGGGGAAAAGTTTGAAACATTACAAGAATTATCAAAATATGAGTTCATGTCACTGGAGAAATGGCAATGCTAGACTTTCTTGATGCTGGGTTGATACATTGGTTTAATTTACTATATATATATATATATATATATATATATATATATATATATATAGAGAGAGAGAGAGAGAGAGAGAGAGAGAGAGAGAGAGAGAGAGAGAGAGAGAGAGAAAGAGAGAGAGAGAGAGAGTACACTATCTGCAAAATTCAATAAAGAGCTCAATGAAATGAGATATAGGTGTATTTGGACTCTCTGAAGACTCTTCGTGTGAACACTTTACCTTTTCAAGATATTTTGAAATAGTAGCATCATTGACTCTGTTGACTATGGACAATGGTAAAGCATTGGGCTAGAAGGTCTGAAGGCCCTGAATTTACACTTATGGATAACTGGCAGGAGAACAGAATAGATTTTTTTTTCCTGAATCCTAGTGATCCAGGCCCCTTTAGAAGTTAAAAAAATAATAATAATAAAAATAAGGATATGAACAGTATTCACCTTAAAAAATAAGAAAGGAGGTGAAATCCTGGCCAATGAACATATATTCCCATTTAAAGACCTTCCAAATCTGTTATCAACCTATTTTTCCAGCTTTTTTCACACTTTGCTCCTTACACAGCCTACTTTTGGCTCAAACGTGCATACTTGCCTTTCTTTTTTTTTTCCCCCAAGCCTCACTAAGTTGTTTGAGCTCTGATCGCTCAAAGTGAATATATATAGCAATTTTTTTTTCTGTTTTGGTCTCCCTTCCCAGACTGATTTTCTTTTTCTTCTTTGATTTTTTTGACTAGGGAAAAAAATGCTATTCTTTGCCTTATTTCTTTCTTACCCAGCCTTAATCATTGAATGGACATTGCTTCAGTCAAATTGAAATCTGGAAAAGACCAAAAGGTGGGCTAAATTTCTAAATAAGTTAACCATTATAACACTTAATAAGCAGGCTACCCTAAAAGGAGTTAATGAAGAATTGAGGCACTAGTAGGTTCCTTTACAGGAGAAAAATAACTTTGGAGGTTGACAAGACTTGGCCTTCTAATTGGATACATTAATTGTGGGGTCAAGATAATTTTGACAATGCAAAAAGGAATAATAATAAGAGTCCACTTAAGGATAACAAAAGGTCCCCACTTAAGAACGAGAAAGTCCTGTCTATGCTCTTCCCCGCTTGCCTCTGGGAGAAGATTGACTTTCCCATTGTTTGCAGTAATTCAGACTCTCTCCAGTTAAAGTCCCTCCTGGTAATCTAACCAGCTACCAAGAGCCTGGGCCTTTTGTTGGGGTCTTATTCATCCCATCACTCTCTAGATATCCAGACCCATCTACAGTCAGCTTGGTCTATATTTTACCATTGAACCCAGATGGCTCCAGAAGAGATATGGAGGCTGGTGACTTTCCACAGACTTTCTTCATGAAATCCAATTCAACTTACAAGTCATGATATCACTTTCCTGATGTCACGGCTCTCTTCCAATACCAAGGACAAACAAGGAACTACTTGCCATTTCTGGTTCATGGCTTTCCATTTCCTGCCCTCCCTTAACCTGCAATTCACTCCCTCCTTAACTGCCTCCAGGAGTCCCGGCTTCCCAAAGGATCCTCACAACTGCCACCTCTTACAAAGAGCACTTCAGGATTTCCCTCACTGTACTTCACCCCACATATTTTGCATTGGTTTTATACTTGCTTATCTTTAAGTATCTTTTTTCTCCAAAGATTATAAACTCCTTGAAGGCAGACAATATTTCTTTCTTTCTTTCTTTCTTTCTTCCTTTCTTCCTTCCTTCCTTCCTTCCTTCCTTCCTTCCTTCCTTTCCTTCTTCCTTTCCTTCTTCCTTTCCTTTCTTCCTTTCTTCCTTCCTTCTTCCTTTCCTTCTTCCTTTCCTTCTTTCTTCCTTTCTTCCTTTCTTCCTTTCTTCCTTCCTTCTTCCTTTCCTTCTTCCTTTCCTTCTTTCTTCCTTTCTTCCTTTCTTCCTTTCTTCCTTCCTTCCTTCCTTCCTTCCTTCCTTCCTTCCTTCCTTCCTTCCTTCCTTCCTTCCTTCCTTCCTTCCTTTCTTCCTTTCTTCCTTTCTTCCTTTCTTCCTTCCTTCCTTCCTTCCTTCCTTCCTTCCTTCCTTCCTTCCTTCCTTCCTTCCTTTCTTTCTTTCTTTCTTTCTTTCTTGCCTTTCTTTTAAGTCTTTTTATCCCCAGTGTCTCCCATAGTGCTTACTGAATACTTGGTAAATCTTCCTTGATTGGATTGAATCTAGCTATACCTTCCCCAAAGAGCTATAACTAAATGACATGATGTCAGGGGCTCATAATGGCACAGAAAGAAAAGATGGTTCCCCCTGGGGTGCTGCTGGAAGGGGATCTGTACCAAGAAAAAATGTGGCCCCTGGATGTGCTATCCTGGGGCAAAGCACAGTTTTCCCTATATTAGTTATACTCTGTTCCACATCTTAACCTTCTACAATTTTTTAATTGCATTTATTACTTTAAAAAAAATTGAATTTCTCCATCTCACCCAGGATAGAAGTGCAGGGGTCACTCACAGATCTGATCAGGACAGGAGTTTTGACCTGTTCATTTATAACCTGGGCTAGTTCACCCCATTTTTAAGCCATCGTATTCCCTCTCCATCACCTTCTTAATGCTGGATTTAGTGCAAACACCTAGTCAACATCGAATTTTATAGCTCAGAACTCCTGAGGTCAAACCACCTGGTAGCAGGAATTATTTTTATAGACCACCACCCCTGGCAAATTACATTTATTCCTATTAAATTTTATTTTATCAGACAATAATTCTAGCCAGTCAAGATGTTATGTGTTCTTCCCTTGTCACCTAACACCATTAGCCATTACTTCTGGCCTTGTGGCATCTGCAAGTTTAATAAGCTTGCCATTTAGATCTTCATCCAAGCAGTGAGAAAATGGACTCTGACCTCATTCTGCCTTTATTCATTCTCTGAAGCCTCCCTCTTGCTGGAAACACCTTCTCTGTGCCTACAACACACTCCATGTAGTGCATTTCTTCTGCTTCTCCAAGTTTCATGTCAATCAGTCAGTAGACATTTATTAAGCTCCTACTCTATTCCAGGCAGTGAGCTAAGCACTGGGGATACAAAGAAAGGCAAAATATAGTCCTTGTTCTGTATTTGTCTACTAGGGAGACAAACAGTATGCAAATAAATCTAGGTAAATTAGTTTCACACAAGATAAACTGAAGATAACAGTAAAAGGAAGATGCTAATATTAAAGGGGATTGAGAAGGGCTTCTTTGTAGAAAGTGGGACATTAGCTGAGCCTTAAAGGAACTCAGGAGATAGAGAAGAGGAGAGAACACATTCCAGGTGTGGGAAACAGCCAGTGAAGATGCCATTGCACCAATCTCTGAGATCAAGGATCAAAAAGGAACCTGCTCTCTGGATCTGTCCCTTCTCAGATTTTTCTTTAGAGCAGAATTCTCCCTTGTCTGTGTTGACTTCTCCCTCCACTTTACAGAGCACCTCTCTGACTGTGAGGTCCTTAAGATCAGGGACTCATTGCTTTTCTCCAGGTTCCAGAACACATAATAGACACATCATATAACATTTGTTGAATTAAATTTATACTTGCTCATATGAGGCAATGGAAAGAAGACTAGCTTTACTGGGGAGCTGGAGATCAAATTGGAGCTCTTCCATTTTGTACCATGTGATCTTGGGCAAACAATTCCACCACTATAGACTCCATTTGACCTCCAAGGCTTTTCCTAGATTTAAATTCTATGATCCAATGACTTTCCTCTTCATCTCTTGGTTCTAAGTTCCTTGAGGTCAGGAACAGTCTTTTGCCTCTTTTTGTATTCCCCAATAACAGATGCTTAATAAATGTTTATTGGTTGATTGCAATTAAGGAGCCTCCTTTGAATTCAATGTCTGTCATCCTCCCACAGCTGTGCCTTAAGGCCATCACTTCTTCTTCTCCCCTTTACTTTCTCTGTACTCCTTTCACTTAGCACAGGTCCTAGGCCAAAGGGAGCTGGAGTCTCAATTAACTCTTTACTTCTCCTGGGAAGGAGAAAGTATTCTCATTGTATCACACTTGTAATTCAGGCATCTCAGGTAAGGAACTACAGAGTGAATTCAAAAAGAGAAAGAGTGCGGGGAATACTTGAGCTGTCCCAGAAATTCAATCTCATGCTCCTTAATGGAAATGTATCCTAGAGATGAGCATGGTATCTGATGTCTTGGTTGTGTAATTGGATGGAGTAAGGTCTAACTGGGGGGAAAGAATCTGCATTTAGATAGCTGCACACACACATAGGAAGCCAACTGAGATTTCTATTATACACATATATAGATATGTATGTATATATATTAAACTTGATCTAACATGTGCACTTTGCAAGAGATTTTAAAATATTCATAGCACTTTGGGGCCATTTTGTAAATACCGGTTCTTCACCCTTGCTGTTAGGCAGCAGGTGGATGGAAACGAATTCCATCCTTTGTTTGCCTATCATCCTCAGCATTTATGCTTCTACTCTTGTCAACTTTCCAAAAGCCCAGACTGTTAAGATCTATTTAAAGTCATATGTGCTTTTCATCAAAGGCAGTGTAGAATAACTAGAATTCTAGGGTTGGAATCATGATGACCTAAATTCTAATACTCATCCACTCTGTGACACTGGACAAATAACTTAATCTCTCTGATTCAGTTTCCTCATCTCTATAATGGAAATGAAAACCTTTGCTGCCTGTTGCAGTATTACCTAATGCAAATGAGATCACATATATGTAAAGGGCTAGAATTGAGCAAATGCACTTGGATAATGGAGCACGTGAGACTAATTGCCAATTGGACAATTCTCTATTAACATGTTTGAAGGATGACCCTCCCCAACTATTCTGTACTGACTTGATTGGTGGGACAAAGAAGGGGAAGTGACTTGTGTGGGTGGAGTAGGAGGAGGAAATTGAGGCATTCTCCTGGCGGTGGAGAGAGAGGAAGGTGGTGTGGAAATTGCTAGATTTAATCCCCTTGATGGAGACCCCAAAAGACCAAGAATAAAGATTTTTGGTGATCCTGACTCCAGCTGATTTCTGGGAAGACAGAGTTCCAGCACATATATAAGATGCTATGGAAATCTTAACATACAATATAAATACTAGTTGGTATCATTTATGTATGTAGTATCTTATGAATGCTAAAATACTATAGGAAAGCTGTTTATTATTTAATGGGTTATTTGTTTATGTAAATTGGATAAGCATGTGACTAACCCAGTGTTTAACTCAATCATAAACAAAAATGCAAAAATAGTCTAGGAAAGATTTCTGGGGCACTTCACTAGAGACCTTCTTCCAATTTGACTCTATAGTATGAGTAATGTTTACATTATTATCGTCATTTTATAGATGAGGAAATAAAGACTGAGAGATATTATCCATGGACCCATATCTCTGATTTTGAGAGGTGCCCTCATATTCCCTCAAGTAGTAGAAATTATGATTCCTCTCACTTTACAGATGAGGAAAATGACAGCATAAATGTCTTGCACTCATCACACAATAAAGAACTGAGATCTCCTGGTAGATCTCCTGGCAGGATATGGCAAGGAGAAAGTAGCCCCCTACTTTAGCGTAGAACAGAGTAGAAAAAGCTGTTCTAAGTCTATTGTGTACTTTTCTTGGCCAAATGGGGAACCAGGTACATGGAAGTCACAAAACAACCCCTTTGGGTTCAGTGTCTAAGTTCTCTAGGTCATTTTTGTATGTTTGTTTTTTTTTAGAATCTGACACTGCCATGTATTTAAATACCAAGTAAAATTAACAGAGGTACAGACAGAACCAATAAAAATCTTACATTTTATCTTTATAATAGCAGAGATGTTAATTTAAGGACTCTATTGAGAAACTAATTGCAGTGGGATAATAAAAATATTGCATTTCAAAATGGTAAATATTGACAAATAAAACCAGTAGAATTTATGAAACCATAAAGTAAATCCACTCTTACTACCTGCCCTAATACAGTATATTGAACAGATCATAAAAGTTTTGAGTAGATCATAAAAGGTAATGGTTTGATTTTAATAACTTGTGAGCTACAAATACCCAAAGTGAGGCTTTTATTTTTTTTTCATCGCACTCTATGTCCCGATTCTCCCTTATTAGTTGCTTTTGCTTAGTCATGACTTAAGTGGGTCTAGCTTTTGTGTCAGCTGAAGCCATTGTCAAGGATTTTGGTCTCTCTCATTTGACAAGTAGAATATTATTTACTCTGATCTGCTTCCCTTGCAGGTTTGTAATGTGAATTCAAACAGAACTATCAGTAACCAAGGCTATCTGGTGAGTAGAATGAAAGTAAAACTTAAAAGTTAATAAAAAAAATTTTTCTGCAGTATTCATGAGTGTGCACATTTCAAAAGGCAAGAAATGATGGTTAAAAAGGAAAAGCTAAAATTAAAAATTATCTCTCTTCCCATATAAATCTCCCCCTCCTCCAAACTTCCCCCATTGCTCACAAAGCATCATTAATTTCCCAATCACTTAGGCTTGGATACTTTAATCTTGACTCTTTCCTCTCCCTTAACCTATACAACCAAGCAGTGCTAAGTCTTTTTAGTCCAATATCCATCATCTATTTGGCATCCATTTTCTTCTCTCTTTTCCAGTGTTGTCACTCAAATTCCCACTTTGATCATCTCTTACCTGAGTACAGTAAAAGCTTCTAATTTGTTTCCCTCCTCTACACTTTCCCTAGTCAATCCATCATTCATGATGAAACTGAAATAGTATTCCCAAGACCCAGATATTTCCTTATTAATGTTCTACTTGAAGGCTGGCAATGGCTCCTGGTGCCCCGGGGTTTTCTGCAAACATAACCCAATCAACCTTTCCAGACTGATTTCATGTTAATCTATTTGTGATCAAACTGAGCAACTCACTGTTACCTCCAAAAAACATGCCATGGCTACCAGCCTGCATTTATGTTCTCATACCTAGAATACCCTCCCTCTTCTTCCTCATCTCCACTTTTCCTCATCATTGTCTTCCTATAAACCTCAGCTCAAATTAGGTACCATCTCACAAAGTACACTTCCCTGATTATCCCACTAGAAGAGACCATTCTCTACTCCAATATTCCAATAGCACAATATCTAGATATTCCCTTTGTTTCCATTGTTGCCCATTCTTAATTATATTTATTTGTACACATTGGCCTAAACTTGTAGTGCCAGCTCCTGGAGGACAAGAGTCATAGACCATCTAGTCATATATGGCTAAGGGCCTCACACAGTGCCTGGAATATGTTCAGTGTTTGATACATTATTAGTTGATTGCTAATAATAATATTGTGTATGTAACATTTATGATGTGCTTTAAGGTTTTAAAAATGCTTTACTTAACATTATTTTATTTGATCCACAGAAGAACCAAGGGAAGTTAGTGATATAATTATTATCATATTCATTTTATAAGAAAACATCATCAATAATTAGCCCAGTAGACTAGTAAATGTCTAAAGCAAATCTCCCTCATTCCAAATCTAGAACTCTCTCCACTATACTACTTAGCTACTTTATACAGGATGTGGTGTGTCTTATATACCACAGTTCTGTTTGCAATGAGCTTTTACATAAATTATCTGAGGTTATCTTCAACTGAGGCAAGGAGGACAATGATTATTCTCTCCATTTTACAGATCAAGATACCAAAATTCAGAATCACCTGCCCAGAAAGTCACAGTAAGTGACTAGGGGAAATGAAATTCGAATCCACTTCTCTGCCCTTTTTAGTGGTGTGCTCTTTTGTCCATAAAATGCATGTAGTTTTTCTTGTTTAATCCTTAAGCCATATTCGACTCTTCCTGATTCTGTGGATCATACTCTCCATGGTTTTTGAGGGGGTTTTTTGTTTTGTTTTGTTTTGTTTTTAGCAAACATAAAGGAGGGTTTGCCATTTCTTTCTTCAGTGTATTAGGCAAACAGGGTTAAGTAATTTGCCCAAGATCACACAGCTAGTAAGTACCTGAGACCAGATTTGAATTCAGATCTTCCTGACAGGTCCAACATTCTATCCACTGAGTCACCTAACTGCCTCCAACATAAAATAGGACCTTTTGTCAAAATTCACTGCCAATCTGATAGCAAACAAATTCTTGATCAACTCAGCTATTTAGAAAACTATCTGAAAACTGGTCATAATTAATGTAACTCCACAAGTTCTTATATGTCTTACCTTTCAGACCACAGAAATAGGCCAGTAGCCTATGACACAGCTTAGGGACACAGATGACACAGTTTAGGAATGAATTGTTTTACTCCAAATCTAAGATATGATAACAATCCCCTCCCCCCTTATGCACATAGAGAAACACATACAAAAGTAATTATTAAGGGGCTACTATGTCCCAGATGTTGTTTTAAAACTGGGAATAAAAGAAGGAAGAGGAAAAGGAGGCAAAAAAGAAGTAGGGGAATTGGGAGGGGAGGAAGAAGAAGAAGAAAACAATTAAGGAGAACAAGGAGGAGGAGGAGGAAAAAGAGGAAGAAGAGGAGAAATAAAATGAGAGTCTGAAAACATTTATTAGCCCCCCCGCTATGCTCTGTAGGTTAGAGGAGGAGCTCAAACCCTTCATGATATAACCATTGAACTTTATTCACCATTTGCTGTCCCTCACTAAAGGATAGTGTCATTATGTATTCCATACCTCACTTCACTCTGTTCATCCTATATCTCTCTCAACATCATCCCAAAGTTCACACAGGTGCTCCCTCATCCCCTCACCATCCTCTCCTTTGGCCTTAGGAACAGCAAGATCTCACCATCTTCACAGGGTCAAAATCATTTACAAAGATGTAGTTTCCAGATCTTTAGAGAGCACTGCCGAGCTCATGTCTTAGGATCAAGCTTCCTTAGGAAGGAGCACAGAAAAGAGCATGTACTGTTCCTTTCTTCCTTCTCTTTTGTCAATTTACTTCCCACAGAAAATTCTGCCCCTGCCCATCTCTCAGAGCTCCTGATGCTCAATTTATGTGTATGCTTTTAAAAACACTCCTATATACCTAAAAAATCATTATCCTATCCTAAAACTGTTATACCTGACCTTCCGGAGGGCTCTGAAGTACACTTAGCTTAGTTTACTATCATTTAAGCTGAATCTGCCAAATATCCATTATGGTCTTAATAGGATACCTTGGGGTTTATAGTTCAAAGGAAAAAATATTCTATGACATTATCTTTTTTTCCTTCCTGAGTAATCCTATCTAAATTCTAGTCATTTTTTCTAAGCATGGCTTCCAAAGAAGGATTTGGAGAAGGAGAAAAACTTAAAATAAAAAGAGGAAAATACTAAAAGACTGACCTTGAGGAAGGGTAGCTAAATGCTACAGTGCATAGAGCTAGAATTAGGAAGAGCTGAGTTCAAATCCACCCTCAGACTCTGGCAAAGTCCCTTAACCCTATTTGCCTCAGTTTTCTCATTTGTAACATGAGCTGGAGAAAGAAATGGTGAACTACTCTAGTGTCTTTGCCAAGAAAATCCCAAGTGGAATTATCTAATTGAAATAACTAAATAACTAAAATGATCTTGGGAAAGAAAAATTGGGGTATCATTGAAGGAAAAGTCCTTGGGCTGAAAGAAAAAAAGTGTGAAATTTGGATAGGGAAGAAAGGGAGAAAGGGTCTATGAATTCAAAAAGGGAAAACACAAGGAAAAGATAATTTGCTTGGTTTGGTTGTTGCCCTTTGTTCTCAAAGAGGAACAAAATTACTTTACTATGGTAATCAAATTAGTGTGTCTAATTAGCTGATCAGACATACTTTTTTTTTTTTATTTATCACATTCTACCTGTGATAAATAAGAAAAAACCATGTAAATAAACGGATAAAATGAAGGAAGAATTGAGTGGGAAAAGAGAGGATTATTGTCAAACTTTGAAGATAGGGAAAGGAAATTGGTTGTGACTTTTAAATTACTGAGAAGGGATAAAAGAGAATGAGTAGATGTATATGGAAGAAATGAGGTGTATAGTATCAATGAGAATAAGGAGTGGATATAATTCATACTTTAATGTATTGTAAGAGATTTGTATTTCAGCAACACACAGACAAGTGACTTATTTAGACTTTTAAGTGTAGGCTGCTCTCCATTCTAGAAGGGGTAAAGTGTCTTAAGAAGCCTCTCTCTTCACTCCAGGTTTTCAGGACCAAAAAGCATTTTCTTTTCTTTTTTTTTTTAATGGAACAATCACTAGAATTTATATATCATTTTAAAATTTGCAAAATGCTTTAAATACATTATCTCATTGATCTTCACAACAACCCTCTGAGGCAGATGTTATTATTCACTTTTACAGATAAGCAGCAGCTGAAAAAAGTTAACTGATTTGCCTTCAAGGTTCATACATCTAGTAAGCATCTCCAGTGAGATTCAAGCCCAGACCTTTCCATTCTAAGACCAGAGCTCTACCCATGAAGCCATGTTGCCTACAAGAAAATATTCAAAGCCAGGCCGGGGAAGCATAAGGAGCTGAATATTCTGCAAGGTACTCTGAGCTGTCAAAAGGCTAGGGTATGGAAAAATGTTACACAGTGGAGGGAGAGAAGGACTGCCAAACAAAAAAAATTGAACAAAAATTACAAATAGAGTGTGTTGGTACCAATGATAAGTGAGGGGGAAGGTTAAAAAAAAAGCATCTAGTTGCCTCTGATAAATGAGTATGAAGCCCAGGTCATCTATTCATTTATATCACAAAGCACTGAAAGAACTGTGGGGTATTATTAACCCACTATTAACCCATGCCTGAGGTATTTTGAAAGATCTTGGAGAATGAGAGAAGAGATGGCAATCAGGAGAAGGGCAAATGTATTCAGGAAATAAAGAGGAAAAAAAGGAAGTATTCAAACTGGCACAGGACCTTGGTTTATATCCCTGGAGAAAATCTAGGGTATGTGATTATAGGGATGATGAGTGAACACCTAGAAAGAAAAATGGTTATCATAAAGAACCAATGACACTTCATCTGGAGTACATTGAAAATTCCTTCATATTCTTGTTCAATGGCATTATTATTCTGGTAGTTCAGGGAAATGCTGTGGCTATTGATTATCCAGCTTTCTATAAAGGATATAATCAAGTCTTTCATACTATTCTTCTGAAAAAGATGGAGAGATTTCAATTAGATGATAGTAGAAACTGTAGGTTCAGAATTAGCTGAATGGTTTTACCCAAACTCTAACCATTAAGAATTATTCGTTCTAAGGATCAGAGAAACTCTGAATTAAAGGTGGAAGACAATCTAAATCTGATCATTTTCCAAGAGAACAAAGTGAATTCTAGAATGGTTAAGGTCCTCGCCAGTGCCACACAGGTCCTCGCCAGTGCCACACAGGTCCAATCCCAATTTCTCTGACTCAAAATTCAGTGTTCTTTCCATGCTAACCCATGTATAGTTAGGAGATAGTGTGGTGGAGTGGAGATGGCATCGAACTTGAAAAAGGAAAAAGCTATGTTCAAATCCTGCCTCAGACATATACTCTCTAACTGATACAAGGCAGGTCATTAAACTCCCTGAGTATTAATAGCACCTACTTCACAAGATCATTGTAAGGAACAAAGAAGATAATTATGTAAAGAGCTTTGCAAACATTTCAGAGAGTCATAAGAAGAGGGATATAAAGTAGTGGAGTAGAAAGAGTCTGCATCAGGAAAACCTAAGTTCAAATCCAGTCTCAAAAACTTCCTAGCTATGTGACCCTGAGCAAGTCATTTACTCCTGTTTGCCTCAGTTTCCTTATCTGTAAAATGAGCTAGAGAAGGAAATAGCCAACTGCTCTACTGCCTTTGCCAAGAAAGTCCCACCAAAAATGGTATCACAAAGAATGAAACACAATTGAAAGACTGAATAACAAGGATTGGTGTGAAAATAAAATGAGATGCTATTTATAAGGAGTTTTGCGACCTTAAAGTGCTATAGGAAACAAATTTTCATTTATTAGGTATGACAATTATTGTTGTGATGTCTTCAGTGGAGGATCTAAGGAATCTGCACTTGCCACTTGTGCTGTATAGCTTTTATTTTTCTTTAATATATGATTTGAATAAAGATATAGCCAGCATACTTATCATACCTACAGAGGACCCAAACCTGGGGGGAATGTTTAATTTATTGAATGATAAAGACAGCATCCAAAAAAGATTTGGATAAATGTTAATGGTTGACTGAATCTAACAAGACAAAGTTTAATAAGATTAATGGAAAATCCTACTGGGTTTCAAAAAATCAACTTCATGAGTAAGAGGTAGGGGAGAGAACTAAGTCCTCATTATAAAAAGCCTTGGGCACAAAAAGGAAAAAAAAGAAACCACAGAAATAGATCCTCACATTTCTTTGTGTATGTGTGAGTATGAAATACTATGTATAAATATCAGAGTTTTTGATATTTGGTTAGTTTTATGGAATTTTAATTGGGTTTTAAAGATTCTTTATATTAAATGTTAGTTCTCTAAGAGAGGGCAAAGAAAAAGATCAAGTGGAAAGAGTGGAAATGAAAAACAAAAAATATCAATAAATATTTGTTTAAAAATATTAGGACCATAAATCTCATTGGTTCCAAAACCAGTCTTCTGGACTCAGTCCAGTATTCTTTCAGTTCTACCATGTTGCCTTTCTTATTGCTCCTCATTTTTTACATGTTTGGAATTTCTGATGACAAAATCTTAAATGTAAGACTTAAATATTATACCAAAAGATTTGAAGATATCTGAGGAAAGGAAATTCAATTGCATGTAATTCAACCAACATGACTTAAGTACTCACTGTGTTAAAAACTAGGGACAAAAAATATAAAAATGTAATTAGCCTCTACCTTCAATAAGTTTTTATTGGGAGCAGGAGGTAAAGCAGGAGGATGAAGAAATGATTCACCCAGAAAACAAAACACAAACAAAATATAAAATAATTTGAGAGATGAGTACACACTGATGCCTGGAAGGATTTTTTTCCAAGATGTGATATTTGTACCAATGGAGGTTCCAACATATGGATGTGGGGAAGAAAAGTATTTCAGATATGGAGATAACCTTCATGAGCAAAAGTGTGAAAACCAGGGATAAAATGTCAGGCAGGAGGAATAGGAAGGGAGTCGGGTAGGCTGAAATCCAAAGTAGGAAGAATAAAACTCATTGAGGATAGTTGTAGTTCAGGATCTTTTTTTATGACACACAATCTCAGCAGGTGTCAAGTGAATTTGAAATTAAGATCATCATGACTCTAAGTCTGACTCAAGTATCTATCTCCATAAGTTTCTCTACTAATACTAATACTATAATTAATACTAATACTATTACCAAATTATGATCCCAAAATATAATATTTTAATTTGATCACTGAGATTTTGAACAATGGTATTCATGACATCCCAAACATATATTCTCAACTTTTTGTGAATCATAATAATTGCCAGCATTTATGTAGCACTCTAAATTTATAAAATGCTTTACAAATATTATCTCATATTTTTTTATCTCAGTTATATGATGTAATAAGTTTTTCCCTTAGTAGGCATTTTCTTTTTCTTTTTTTTTCTTATTCCCAAGTTGGATACATATTTCATACAGAGAACTAGCATAACATCAATTTCCTTAGCACTGAATTCTTTATTTTCCCATGAAATGAAGGCTTGCCCTCCCTCAAGAGCATCCTTAAAATTTCTTGACTCTGCATGTAATGTTTTGATTGTTTCTTAAACCATTTTCTGGGTCTATGATCTTTCTGTATTTTTTTATCTTCAGATAAAATGCTTTGAAAATGGCTTGAGTTGACCTAAATCTTCTCAAAAACAACTAGAGAGTAAATAAGGTTCAAAATTTACACATTGGAGATGTATTCTTAGATTTCTTTTTCTATTTTTTAAGGGAATGGAGCCTGAATCTAAGTCATGGGAACTCCCAGTGAAGAAGGTCACTCTAGTTTGGAGAGCTGCCTGACCCTTCAAGAGCACTGCCTGGAGCCTGGCATACAGAAGTGTATGAATCAGAGGAAAGACTTGGTGTCTTGCAGACTCCAAGGTTGGTCCTCTATTCATTCCAACATGATAGCTCTCTCTTACCCATTTTATAGATGAAGAAATTGACATTTAGAGAAATTAAGTAGCTTGTCCTTCCTCACACAGTTATATCAGAAACATGGATTGAATCTAAGTCTTCCTCACCTCAATGTCAGTCTAATGTTCTTAATGTCATGTTGCTTTCTATTTTTCCCTCTTGTATTTAACTTACTATTCTTTAATTTGAAATAAATATTCAATGACTTGTATATAATCAATTATGTTTAAGTATACTGTTTGGCAAGCTACTACTTTTAAGTCCACAAAGACGCAGACAATAAATGGTATCCCAATATTTCCTCATTCTATTCTTCTATAGAACTCATTTTAAAATGTAGTCCAATGGTTTAAACATCACAAAAAGTGAAGGATATTTTGATAATCCCTTTACATTTTCTCTTGCTGGATTCCAAATATATCCTCATCTTCACAAAGAAAGACAGCTAGATGGCACTTCTACCATACGAGGCACCCATTTAGAAAGGAGGTGAATAAATAAAAGCAGAGAAATTGAATGTACTCTTGACTACCAGTGATACATCCTCATGTTTACCTGTCTAGGCAAGTAAAAAGCATTAGTTAGAAGGGATTTCTTTGTCATTTTCATAAAAATGGACATTTGAGGGAAAATAAATGTAAACTATTATAAAAGTGGTTAGAACTGTGGTTAATGTTTGAATTGACGGAAAAATTCAGAGTAGCATTCTTACTTACAACCAATACTCCATGTTCAAAACAGAGAAAGGTAAAAACAGTGTTGAGACTTTGAGACTTTAAGGTTTAAGGTCACTCCCAAAGAATCATCCTATTGAAAGAACCAAAAATGAGCCAAAGATATTCCTCAAAATTTATTAGGGATAAAACAAATGAACTGACAGAGAACTAATGAGAGGGTTTTCTTATCCTTGCTCTTAAATCAGATAGACCTCTAAGAATTTTTACATTTAATGCTAGCTTAAGAGCTTACTATGAGAAATAAAACTTGTAAATCTCAAACTCCACTTAAGGGGGTTAACAGAAACTCCAGCAAAACAGCATTAGACACCATTGGGGAAGAGATAAGGACAATGGCATTTATAATCCTGGGTCCATCAGACTTTCCAAATCCTGTCTGTCTATATTTAAACTCGTTAAGTACACGTCCTTATGCCCTTAAAGCCAGTGGTGCTGTCAGGTCATAAGAAGATGAGAATAGATAATATAAGAAAGTTCATAAGAAGCAGACTTGTTTCGAGTAGCTAAGCATCAATACCTGTCGGTTCTGAAGTTGATGCTAAGGGAAAGCACAAATAGAATTTTAATTGTCTTCATCTGCAGCCTCCTGTCTCCTTAATAGTATAAGGAACACCTGCACTGGTAGAGGTTAAAATGATGCTGGTGTCAGGAAGTAAAATAATCAGGTAGAGAATAAAAACAACTTTGGGATGAGTTTCTCCTGTGAAGCAATAAAAAGCCAGTGCTACGGGAGGCTAAAACCTTGGAAGGAAAATGTCAAGTTGAGAAATGCTTTGACATAAAGATAATGCACAAATAAAAGGAAAGAATACTTGGGGAGAGGAAACAATTGAAAGCAAAACAATTTATGTGTAATATAGAAGCTTCTGTACACATTTAAGGCATAAAGGGGTTAGTAAAGGTTTCAGAAAATGATGAAATATTTTGTTGATTTCATTGAGAAAGAGGAAAAAAAATCCTTCCTGAAAAATTACCTCTCAACTCCAGATTTGAGCCCATCCTAAAACTCCTGAACTCCTACTTCTTTGCTGTAGAGAAGTGCTCATTAGAAAATTTCCAATCTCCAGGCAATTTCCTTTTAGAAAAGCATAGTAAATTCCAGAACATGGATGCTTCCTCAAGCATCCTATTTTCAAGACTGAAATTTGCTAATAATTTAAACCATAACAACAATCCAGAGTCACAGAATCTAGAATTAAATCCAAGCTCTACTATTTAAGCTTTGCCTGACCTTGAGTAAGTCATTACTCTCAGAACTTCAGTTTCCTCCTTTGTTTAAAAGGAAAAGGGGGTGGGGAAAAGAAATAAATTGAAATTGATAACCTCTAAGATTTCATCCTACTCTAATTCTATACTGTTGTGATCCCATAATCAAGAGTTGTATTTCACAATTTTATTTTAATTCAACTCATAATTCATTATTAGAAAACCAAATAATAAAGGGGAGCAATCCCAGAAAAATTAATGCTGAATCAAAACACCATTGAAGGCTATATGATGAAAAGTCTGTGGATTTATACTGAAATGATAAATTATATATTTCTCCAAAGTCAAAGGATAGTCACAATATAATGGGGCATCTTCTTCAAGCTATCTCAAAATCAGTCACAGAATGGAAAACCAAAAAAGTCATTTAGTTCAACCCGTGCCTGAACAAGAATTCCCTCTACACAAGAATATTCAACATTTTTCTTTACTGTAAAATTCTGGAGTTCTACTGGGTAATCTACAAGGTCCTTTCCAGATCTAAATTTGTGATTCTATCATAAGAGATCAATTTTTTTCTTGCTTGAGACCTCCAGTGAGAGGGGATTCCCTGAAGAAATCTGTTCCACTTTGGAATAGGGCTGCTAAAAAATTATTTCCTGTCCTCATAACTTCATTTTGTTGTTTACAACTTTCATCTATCACTTTTAGTTCCATTCTTCACCGATCAGCAGAACAAGATGACCCTCCTCTTATGCAACAGCCTTGTTATTGACATACCTTCATGATTCAAGAAGATATCACCATCTTTCAGGCATGTTCCTTGACTTGTTGCTACTGCTGCTGCTACTGCTGCTGTTTTCCATACTGGTGACATATATACCGTCATCTTCTTGCCATCAGTCTTTCCTGGGAAACAGATTGCTAACTGGACAAGAGGAATCTCTAGTCATGGGATGGTGTGAACGTAACTGGCTTAAGTGGAGATCAAATTAGCTACCACCTTGTCCTGCTGAGCACAGGCTTCAACCCATGGAGTTAACAACCAAGACAGATAGACAGTTACTGGAAGTAGATGTGTTATATCGTGC
The DNA here is from genome assembly GCF_048593235.1 of Sminthopsis crassicaudata. Taxonomy (NCBI): domain Eukaryota; kingdom Metazoa; phylum Chordata; class Mammalia; order Dasyuromorphia; family Dasyuridae; genus Sminthopsis; species Sminthopsis crassicaudata. Next base: position 18,929,810 of record NC_133619.1, on the reverse strand, counting down.
ACTTTTCAATATTTTCTCTCAAACTCTGTCCCTGGCAGTCTTTTGAACAATGGTCATTTTTCTCCTTTTTTTCTCAGGGTTAGAATAAGAATAGGCACTTGATCCAATTCTCCCTTGGGGATTGTCTATAGAAGCACTGACTGTTTGAATCCACCTTGTTAATTGGCTGGCAGGTTGTTAGGATGGAAACAATTCTCTGTGGAAGAGATATTAGTGCAGAATCAGGGCTCAGAGCCAAAGTGGGAGCTGACACCCACACCAAAGCTCCCAAGAGTATATTTTGCTTCCAGATGCCTACCTTAGAGTACAAATATAGACACTCTCTCATTTAGCCATTTTATACCTAGCCAGCAATCCTCCCACTGTATGTTCCACCCTCCATTTCATCCCACTCCCACCTTCATTTTCTAAACCTGAAAATATAGGGAGGAGAAATAAAACTGAAATGTTGATTTTAGGGAGAGGATTTCTTTTTGTTTTAAAAAATCATTTGGACCCTGCTAGTATATGTCACTATCCCTAAATTTTGTTTTCTTTGGGGTATAATTTCTACTAAGTTTTCAAGCATTTCAGAAATCATAAAGCATTATATGAACAGAAGCCATCATTAAACTTCTATGGTTACCTTTACCCAAGTTGTCCAGTTCATTGTCTGTGATCACTGTTGAGATGACATTTTTTTTTTTCTTTTTTAAATTTACCTTCAGTGTGAGAGACTTCCCAAGGCTAAGATCAAACATCCTTATTTTGTGGAGCTATCTCACAGTAAAGTGTCTTTGTCCAAGGTACTGAAAAATACTTAACTGGGTGACAAGTCCCAATTTCTTGATCCCTCAATGGTTATACAAATGCTTCTGTAGTTCCCCAAAACTACCCAATAAACATATCAAAGACTTACATGACATAATCATGACACTGAATCTCTATCTTTTCTTTAAATTGCCATAATTTTCCTTATTGTACACCATATCATTCAAAGCCATTAACCTTGATCAACTTTAATTCCAACCTAGAGTTGTCTTCACAAAAAACAAAACCAAATGTTTAGTTAAAAGTTAAGCATCTTATTTACAGACCAAATTAAATTGAACTATCACATTATTTTACTCTCTTTTGAAGTATCAGTGAATCTCTCTATTTAGATTTTGGACTAGAATCGGGGTAGGAAGAGTTCTCAAATCATATTCATTCAGTCAGTCAGTAAAGAAAATGTTATTAAGTACCTATTTTATAACTCAGTCATAGTACAGAGGGATTCATTTTTCAAAGTCTATGCCAGAGATGTTCAAGGCTATCAGATGCTACCCATCTGGATAATCAGTGTGTGTGTGTGTGTGTGTGTGTGTGTGTGTGTGTGTGTGTGTGTGTGTGTAGACATAGATATACAAGCATATGCAGTTGTGTGTAGACACACATATACACATGTACACATATGTAAATTTATGTGTGCACATATAGGATATTCATATTCATTATATATACAGTTATCCCAAAAGTCTTAGTGTACTTTTAGGCTTCAATGAATTTTAAATGCACTAAAACTGTCTAAATTGGCTCATCTAATTTCCTGCATAAAAGATATGTACTCTATAACTGGTCATACACACACTCATACACAAGCTTTCCAAAAGTTTTGTTATTCAAGCTTCCTGCATCAATCTTTTAAATTATATATTCATTTTTTCAGAGATTTTCATTGCTAGATCAGGTGTAGGATGACCAATTTTTCACCCATGATAACTCATGAAAACCAATCACTAAGTCACAGATTCACAGAACGGAAAGGGATCTCAAATCTCACTTAGTCCCACTTGTTTGTTAACAAGGATCTTTCCTATTCTATAACTGAGCACACAGTTTTTATTGGAATATTTCCAGGGAAGGTGACTTCCCTGTCTTCTGAAGCATCCCATCCCCCCTTAGTCCTGGTAGTAAATAAGCTCTTTATGACATCAAGTCAAAATGTCCTTCTTTGCAACTTCTGTGAATTTCTTCTAATTCTTCCCTCTGGGAGCAAGCAAAAGTCTAGTCTCTTCCTCACTAAAACCCTTCATGTATTTTAAGATAGCTATCATATTCCCTCCTCAGTATCCTTATATCCAAGATAAATACCCCCAATTCCATCTCCATCTGTAGAAGATAAGCTTCTTGAGAATAAGTATTATTGAATTTTTATCCTTCTATCACCAGTGCTTGATAGTTTTAAACCTAGGAAGTTAACTCGTGTTTATTGAATTGGATTGGTTTGAATTAAATTGAATAGGGTATAAACTCAAGCTCCTTCATCTTCTTGGTTGTCTTCTGTCTTTTCTCTCCAACTTATCAATCCTTCCTACAATGTTTGACAGCCTTCACTAAGAGAGGAACTTCTTATCTCCCGGATAGACAGGTGATATTGATCAGCATTGGTGTGGAGGACCCACACTGGCAAAAATTCCAGATATATGAGGGGCAATTGCAAAACACTTGTGCTTGGTACTATAAGGACTCAAAGCTGGATAATATACAATGTTGGCTCTAAATGGTTTCATGTATGGTGGGAAGGAAGAGGAAAAGGAATAAGAAAGGTCCATTTCAGGGGAATTTGTCTCCTCCAAAGCTAATTTTTTTTAAAGTCTCAACTCCAAAAGTTATTTAATTCCCAAATATTTTTATGATGTACATGCATTATACATTTTTGATCCAAAAATTTAAATCTTCTACATATTTACACATCTCAAATCCATCATGTGTAATAGATATGTAGATCATCCAAACACAACTTGAATGCAGGACTCTCTGACTTGATAAATCCTACCAGCATTAACGGGTTTACTTTCACTTAGTGCAAATAAGATATTAAATTCGAATGTGGTATTAACTTTAGATTGAATAGAATGTTTTACCTTCCTGTTAAGGTGAGCTTTATAACATATGCAGTATTCTCCTGCCAGAAGTTAAAGTTTCCCTCTGGAAAGATAAAAGGTATTATTTATTTTGGCTAATAAAGACTTCCTTGGATAATAGCATTTCAAGCATTTGCAAATTTGAAACCCCTATAAATCCCTAAAGCTTCTCTCCTTGAAACCCCTATAAATCCCCAAAGCTCCTCTCCTTGAAGTCTTTTAAATCTCAAAGAGATTTTTAAGTCCTTTTTAAATCTCACAGACTGTGATTCCAGGTGATTTACTATAAATCCCTGAACCTCCAGGAAGTGTTCATGCATTTTGTCTGATAAAGCTTTCTCATGCATGTCTAGCTATCATTTTGTTTTCTGATATTCCATGCTGTTCTCTGCTCCTACTAGTCCTTGGGAGTGGCAGGTGTTAGCAAAGTGTTCTCAAAGCTGAAGAAAGGCAAAAAAAAAAAAAGTCATAATTTTCAGCAAGTATAATTCCGTGGCCCCACTGACATTTTTAAATGTTTTCAATGGTGCCGATTTATTGGAAAGCTTGGGAAGGCAGTGCTTAGAATCAGCTTTCCTCATAAAATCTCGGTGACAGAGAATAACTTTTACATCTCTCAAACTGTCCATTGTGAAAGATTTTTTCATTACGATGAAGGTGTTTAGAGGTTTTTGATTTAATGTGGAATGATAACTCCCCTGAGACACAGACTCAGGTAGACCAACAATGAATTTTTTTTCTTTTTTTTCTTGAATGAACTAAAAGATGGAATATTTTAGTTGCCAGCAGGAACCAAGTACTTCTCCCAAGATACTTGGGTTCAGGATGAGGTATTTAGAAGGCCTCACGGGAAAAAGTAAATATTGATATTGTTTTGACCTTGGATCTTTTTGGGCAACAGAGCCAACATTCCGCTTGGCTCATGAACATTATTGTGGTTAATTCAAGCAGTTTCCTCTTTAACTAATGTTCTGAAATGAGGGAAAATGAGGCAATTTTAGAAGCTTAACATCCTGTAAAGGGGTTTGATGAGCTGGTTATGGAGGGATCATTGTGTTTTACAAAAGAAGAAAATGGAAAGTTATGAGGATATACCCTCCATTACAGAACTTCTGAACCTTGGATGTTCTAAATAAACCAATCCCAATTGTTTGTGGGAGATTTTGCCTTAGGTTAACATTTGAAGAAATGTGATTCAAAACTAGCTGAAAGTTTTGCTTTCTTTTTCTTCTCAAAAGTATCCTTTAAAAAGTATGCTAATAATCTTCAGAAAGGCATGCTCATCTGCGTAAAAACCCCAGTAACTGCTACCAAAATTCTCTTTTCAATCTTATTACCAATCAATTTGACCTCAAATACCTTATTTGGCTTTTTTTTTAATCTCCTAAAATTCTTTTTCTATCCATACAAACTCTCTAACGTTCCAAAGAATTGTTATGTATGTTTCCTTTGCTAAAAATCAGTCATACTAAATCAAAATTAGAAGTGCACAATAAGTATGAGAAGGAAGAAGCAAAATAGAAGGATAACCCCCAAGGGGTTCCCCCAAATAGTATGCCCAAAGTATACTGGGTTACAAAGCAGTTTTGGGTAAATTAAGAATTCCAGATTTAGAAGGAGTCTCAGAAAAAAACATGAATTTCCTTTTCAGTGATTCCTAACAAGTCCTCAGCTAGTTCTGCTTGTAGTTCTCCTCTGATGTCGGTAGCTAACAAAGCACCTAATGCCATTACTGACATACTAACTGATAGAATGTTCTTTAGATTGAGTGGAATTTTTGCTTTTCTCACAAAATACACACACTGCTCCTTCCTATGTCTGTCCTTTGCAGCCTTGTTAACAAAATTATCCCAAAACTATAAGGCAGTTGGCCCTCACCGTAACCTCTAAAAACCTCAAATTTCTTTCAGGAGTCAACTCTAGTACCCATTCCCAGATGAGACCTTTCTTGATTCCCCTAGTTATTAATGATCTTCTCCCTCACCTTGTTTCTATTTTGTATATACCTATAATTCTACATGTTGTCTCCAGTTGGGTGGCACAGTTGATAAAGCACTGGGTCTAAAGTCAGGAAGACTTGAGTTTATATCCATTCTCAAACACTGACTATATGTGATTCTGAGCAAGTTACTTAATCTCTGCTTCAACTGAAAAATTGGGGTGATAACGCTAACAAATGCAATGAGCTTTCCATAGCCAGCTCATCAAACTCTTTACAGTTTAATAATATCTGTAAAACATTTAGCACAATGCTTGACCCATAGCAAGTACTTAATAAAGGCTTATTCCTTTCCTCCCTTATAGAAAGTAATCTTGTTGAAGGCAGTGATTTTTAATTTCCTCTTAGAATCCAGCATAGTTACCAGCATGTTGCAAATGCTTAAGGAATATTTGTTGATTGATTGATTGACAACCTTTAAAATGTCTGAAAACAGACATTTACAAAGTTTCTTCCCTTTTCCAGGCTAAATATCTCAACTTTCCTCAAACAGTCTTTCTATATCTGCTTTGTAATCCTCTCATCAACTAGATTGTCCTCCTAAACACATGCTGACTTATTACCAATATCCCTCTTACAATGTGATACCCAGAAACCTTTGGTGCAATCTAACCATGGAAAAATACCATGGGACTACATTTGTTTTGAACATTATCCTTCCATTAATGTAGCCACAGAATAAATTGCTACTCTTGAGTTTAAGAATTATTTCATCATGGAAGTGGATATCTTCAACATAAAGAAGATCCAACTCACTTCCAGTTGATCAATGATGGATAGAAATAACTACACCCAGAGAAGGAACACTGGGAAGTGAATGTAAATTGTTAGCACTACTGTCTATCTACCCAGGTTACTTATACCTTCGGAATCTAATATTTAACGTGCAACAAGAAAATGGTATTTACACACATATATTGTATCTAGGTTATATTGTAACACATGTAAAATGTATGAGATTGCCTGTCATCAAGAGGAGGGAGTAGAGGGAGGGAGGGGAAAATTTGGAAAAATGAAAACAAGGGATAATATTATTTTTAAAAATTACTCATGCATATATACTGTGAAAAAAAATTATAAATAAAAAAGAGAATTATTTCATCATGACTTTTGCATTTCCAATGTCCTATCTAGATTAGATCATAGGATCATAGAAAAAAGAGGGAAAGGACCTTATAAGCAACCTAGTCTGCCTCTTTTATTTTACAAGTGAGGAAAATGAGCCTTAGAGAACTTAAATGACGAGCCCAACACCATATTGCTACAAAGATCTAAGATAGAATTGGAACTCACGTCCTTCAATGCCCAAATCAGTCCTCTACTATAGCATGTGTTCTCTTTAATAAATTATTCATATTTCTTGAATTATAGCATTAGTATTTTGTAACTGTGTACAGAAATAATAATTCAGGCCATCTGAAGCCCAGAGAAATAACCTAAAATATCTGTAGAAATTAAGTCATGTTTTAATACAGAAGGCTATCATTTAATAGAATCTCAAAATTTGAAGTCAACTTAGAAAACAGAGCACTCATTTTCCCAAAACTAGGAACATTTTTAGAGAATTTAAGAAAAGAATTGTCAAGACAAAGGTCGAAAGGAGCCTTGAAAGTCAACTATTGTTGCATTGTTGCATCTTCTGGAAGTGTGTCATAGCAATAGTGCTTTATACACACAGCAGATGTTTTAAAACTTGAATTCAGTTGAGCTTTATCAACAGAATGTGCCTTGTTTTTAAAGGCCACTAATGAAAAAGATTCCCTGGTGAGCCATTCCAGGGTTTAAGAGGATTATTGTACAGGAAACTCTTCTTTATGTATATTTTCAAGCCTTCACTTCATTTTGAATTCATTTTTTTTTTTTACTATTCTATTTGTCGGTTGTGGTCTGTTTTCTACAAGAAGTCTGGTTATCAACCAATCTAAGTAATAACCTTTCAACCATATATACATACACAATATTACTTAAATATCATAGATTTGTAGCAAGAAGTGGCCTTAGAGACTATTGAGTCAGCCAGGCCATATTATAGCTGGCAAACCTGAAGTCCAGAGAGTTTAAAAAACTTCTCCCAAAATTTACACAGGTAGTGAGTGGCAGACACAAAATTCAAACCAGATCATCTGACTCTATAACCTCTTACAACAAATCCAAAACTTTTTTCTCTGCACTACTCAGATCAGCCTTTCTCCTGCTCCTCTTTATATGATTCATGCACATTGTTTTCAAAAACCAAATTTATCAACACAGAAGCACAAAATTTAGAGCAAGAAGGAAGGGGCCTTAGAGACAATTGGGGTCAATTCTTTGCTTTTACATTTAAGAAAACTGAATACCAGAGTTAAGAGACTAAGATCACCCTGGTTAAGAAATAGAGTCAAGATTTGAATCCACATCACTTGACTCCAAATTCAGTCTCCTTTTCATTAAATTGAAGGGTCTGGTAATTAAATAATCTGAGGTTCTTTAAATTTTCCTCTTAGATTTTGATAGGTTCCACTTCTCAGAAAGCTCTCAGATTTTTATGTCAATCTTACTGTACAAGGGCACAAAGTGATTATGCGTTACATATGTACTGAAAAACTTTCTCATTCTAGCAACATTGTATTTATTAAGCAGCGTTTAAATATGACTTTGAGCATACTGTTACTACCCACTCGGAATCAGGATGTTTATAAACCATTCTGGCCATATGACTTTAGCCCACTTGTTACTATATACATCTAGCGCAGCTTTTCCCACTTCTTTCTTTAACAAAACTCATAAATTCCAGCATTTCCCTTTCTGGCCATACTCCATTCACCTCTATGAAATTAAATTTCTTGAAAGAGTTCTAAATTCTAGTCATCTCCTCTATGGTGTTTTCCCCTCATACATTCATTCCCAGACCTGTGACACTAGAAGCACACTTTTTATTCTATCTAGTACAACGTTCAAGATTCCGGGTCCCCAAAGAAATCCTTCTGGAATACTTGTAATTTGTCTTTCCAGGTCCAACAAAGGCTGATATTTTCTACTGCTAACAAAATATAGGAGATATCACGATGACGATAATGATAGGACCAACTCATGAGATCATAGCAGGAATGAACCTTATAAGTCATCTAATCCAACCTTATTAATATGCAGATGGGGAAACTGAGACCCAGAGAGTTTAAGTAAATGTCAGTGGGAAAACTTGAACTCTTGTTTCAAGACACTAAGCCCAAGCTGCTGCTATTCACAACAATGGTACGTTCATCGGATGTATATGTAATGCATGAAATCTTGCATTCTACCATTCTAACTATGCACCTTCTATGCTTCTAGTCTCGTTCAGTTCTATCCTTCAGCATCATTCTCATTTAGTTCCATTATATGCTAGTTAGTACATGCCTGTTCCTTCCTTACTGCCAAAGTGAGAGTAAAGGTTCTTTTGGTTTTATGATCCCTGTGGGTGAGTGTCATTCTTGGCTGAACACATCGAGTGCCCATAACGTCCTAATGGCTGAAGTGCTGAAAGCACCTGCCATCCATCAAAGTTTATGATGCAGTTGCCATGGCTACCCAACCCCCATGCAGTACCCATCACATGGGAACCGTTCTGTGAGAGACAGAAGAGCTATGCCAGGGGATTGGTCACATGGCTAGAGTTCCAATTACACAATTAAAATTAGACAAGAAAAGGTACAGATCCTGAATAAAACACAGTACCCCACCCAATCACTGTTGAGTCCAGCAAAAGCTGACCAAGGCCATGCTGTCTTTAAAATAGATTGACAAAAATCAATTCAGATCTGTTATGTGTTATGTAGCAACATGTTGGCAGATAGCAAGAAGTAAAATTTTCAATCCCACCTCCTCTGATATTGCCTTTGGAAAAATACCAGAGTATATACCTCTTAAATCTAAAGTTTTATTGTAATAGAAGCCTTTTTTTGCCAAAAGTAACTGTTATTTTTTATTTAAAGTACCAAAGTTGTACTTTCAACCAAGCCTTTCATCCACAAGGCTCAGGATGCATTATCAAGGTTTTATTAATCCTCACAGTCTTCCTGTAAAGCACAGGGGTGCCAACCTCCCCAGACATGCATTTGGAATTATTAAAAAGCTGTTTAAGTTGAGTCAATATACTATTCAAAAAGTTGGCTTAAAAAGGAAGGTCGTGCACTGTGTCTTAATGATCAAGGTCCACTGGGTATTCATTAGGCTGTGACCAAGAAAAAAGAAAAAAAGAGCAAGGGAGGCAGAGCTTCTTAGACCGCATCTGTTTGGTTTGCTTTATGTACCACTTTCTGAAGCTCCTTTGGGGCATTTAATGCATATTATTGATGATAAGAGAGCTATCAAATCTGAAGTTCTGTCACTAAAAAAATTAAAAAAAAAAAACAACTTGTTCCAGTTGCCAGGTAGAATTACCAAGTAGAATTCAGTGGCAAAATCATTTATCTCTATAGTGACCATATCAAAGATCATTAGGATGCTCAAGACCCAAAAATCAGTGGAGGGCTTGGGTAGGGCCAATCATAAATTACATCATACATTTTGACTTACTTCCCCTAAAGTCTTCCTCTAATAACTCTTCATGTAATGAGGGCAACCTAAGACCCTTGGTCAAAAAAGATGCTGTAAGCAAATCTGTTCGGAAACCAGCTGTAAAAATGAGAGCTACTCTTATTGCTATTTTTATCACTATTATTCTTATTTCTTCAGCTTACGTTCCATAGAGGTCAGCTAGAAATTGCCCTATGAGATGTTGTGATCTTGCTGTTCTTCTCTTGGAATTACTGTTTGTCAGATAATGATGCAGATTGTGAAAATGGCTGCTTTTTAGAATTAAATGTAAGTATTGGAATATAGGTCATCACCCAAAAACTCACCCAAAGCATTTTGGGAAATTCTATAGTAGAAATTATGGCAAGGATGGTGCATTCTTCATCCTGCTCCCACTGATTTTTTATTCCTTTCCATGGATCTTCGCATATTGAGAGCTTTTTGTTTCAATCATGACTTATGAAAGCAAAGTCTTGAAAATGAAAATTTAAAGAGATATGGCAAGTTAGACCTTCACAAATGAGTATATTTCAATTCAAGTCAAGAAGTATCTATTAAGCACTTTTAGTCCAAGTACTATGTTAAATGCTGGGGATACACAGCTCTAGCTAAATATTGTCTCTGCTCTTAAGGAGATCATAATCAAATGGAGGATACCACTTGAAAATCACTATTCACAAATGAGAGAGAGAGAGAGAGAGAGAGAGAGAGGGGGGGGGCGGGAGGAAAAGGAAGGGAAGGAGGGAGGAAGAGGGCAAATTGAAAATTATAATTAGAGGAATAATATGAATTGTTTTGTTGTTATTGTTGTTAACGTGAAAAAATCTTCTCTGATCTGGGGGTTTCAAAATTTAGCAATAATGTTTTCCTTACAGGATCAATGTATTTTTTTCTATTTTGTTTTTGTTTCAAATAAATACATAATATAATACATACATTTCAAATGAAAAAAAAGCTTTCGTTACTCCAGATAATGATCACACCATTTCTATTTCTACTTTTCCTTCTTGTTCTAACACTTCAGGACAATTTTATTTAGTCACTTCTTATATTACTGTATTCATATTCTTTTTTTGGTCATAACTTAATAAGAGCATGTTAGTGTAATCATCTCTCTGCCTATGGGGGTATAAGGGGAATGAGGCCTTTGGCTTCAAGTCTTCCTCCAGTTTACTCCTCTGTCCTAGGACAAGAACTCCAGTCTCTAGTAAGTGCCAGCAGTCAGCAGCATCCCCGCCCCACTGCTTCTGCACTCACTAGGTATGTGCTAGTTCCTTCTTGCCAAAGGATCATCTGAGCTGCACAATTGGGACCTGGCATTCCTTATCTTCAGAGGTTCCCTCCATCTTTCTGGACTCAACCCACCCCTTCCCCACTCCCTATATTATCTGGGAAGTGGAAGTTCCTGTGGCTGGGGTGGAGGCTAATTCAGCTAGGCCCAGGGCTTCCTACCTTCTGTTTCAGTGGAGCTAGCCTGAAACACGTTACACTTCACACCAGTCAAACATCCATCCTGAGGTATTTCTTTGGATACTGTCCCAGGAGGACCACTTTTCTGCTCCAACTCCCATTTGTTTTTAGCTGTATTCCCTCGGAAGAGCAGTTTTGTCTTCTTTGTGGGGGAAATCTGGAGAGCTTGGAATTTTCTGACCAACTCAGCCCTCTCCCCAGAACTCTCCCATGAATGACTTCTTGTAGAAGATAGGATTTTGGCTGGGATTTGAAGGATATCAGAGAAGCCAGAAGTTGGAGCTGAGTCGATCAGTTGGTCAGTCAAAATATTATTAAGCATCTATAATGTATTAAGAGGGCAGTTAGGTGGTAAAATGGATAAAGCACTGGGCCTGGAGTCAAGAAGACTCATATTCCTGAGTTCAGATCTGGTCTCAGCCACAAGTAACTCTGGGCAAATCACTTAATCTTGTTTGCCTCAGTTTCCTCATCTGTAAAAATGGACTGGAGAAGGAAATGTGAAATTATTTCAGTATCTTTGCCAAAAAAAAATCCCAAAGGGGATCACAGATTCAGGCATGACTAAGAAAAAAATGAGTGAACAAAAAATGTGCTAGGTACCAAATAAAGTTCTGAAAATACAAATACAAAGAAAAGCACTCTCTGCTTGGAAGGAACTCTCAATCTAACAAGGAAGATAAGAAATAAAAAGAAGGGAAGATAGGGGAGAGAACAGGATACTAGATATAATATGTTAACCGAGATTAATCTAGATGAGTACATCCTGGTGAGAAATTAAGAAATGGCTGTCCTGGTTGTCTCTAAATGAATGTTCTGAAAGGTGTCCTCTACTCTCCAATTGGAGAAATGGGCCTGAGGGGCAGGGAATATTAGTGAAATATGAATTCCAGTGACAAGGTGTCCTTCCAAGATAAGGAGTTTTGGGGTCATACTGGAGAAGCCATGAGGAGTGCTGCCTGGTGAGAAATGAATAAATGGTTGGCCTGGGTACCTCCTCCCTACTTTAAGTGGAGGCTCTGGGTGGAGCCTTCCCCCCTCCAGAGGGAGAGACTCTAGGATCAGAGAGTACATACTTGTGAGGTGTGAGTTCCAAGGCTAAAGTGAGCTTCCAGGTTGAGAAGTTTCTTCCCGATGCTTGATGGAGAAATTCAGAGGAGTATAGTCTCATGGGAAATGGAGAGAGAATTTCACCAAGTTAACTTGTAATGTTCACTTCTCCTAATTGTAATCGTTCTGTGGGAGCAGGTTTCTTGGGGAGCTTCTTAACCCAAGAAAGGGGGAGATGTTAGGATTCTTACAAGGTGCTAAGTCACTGGAATGGATAGATTCCATTCCATCTATTCCATCCATTAGCATAATTCAGTATGATTGATCTGATCCTAAAAGGAGATGTTATAGGCCAGAACTTGAAACAAGGTACTGAGTGGAATTGAGGAGACAATGATTAAATCTAATTTAGCATTGATTTAATCCTACAACAAATAATGGTTTCCTAGTGATGTAATGATTGGTGTGTGCTCAGTGGGCAGCATAAAAGTAAGAAGCTCAGAGGGCCAAAGAGGGCTTTAGGAGATTCAGTCAGGATTCAGTCAAGGACAGTCACAAGTTGGGCAGAACGAAGGAAGACAGAGAAGTGGTGGCAGGCTGTCCTGTGGAGAACACTGAAACCAAGGAGCGAGGAAGGCCTCCAGAAAACTAGCTGAGCCCCAAGTGAAGGAGATAAGATTTGGAAAGAGATAGTAAAGGATTTGGACTTTAATGCCTGGTTGCATTTGGGATTATTGAAACTGAACTAAAGCCAAGGCTGCCTTCAGAAGCTCCCCAAGAGATCTGCTCCCAGAGAATGATTACAATTTAAAGAAAAGAACATTACATTAACTGATGATTTTGGAGTATATAAAAACATCTTTATCAGAGTTTTTTTTAATGTTCAGAAACACTATAAAAACGAATAAATTTTAAAAGGAAAGCATTTATTAGGCATTTACTGTGTGCCAAATACCATGCTGAATACTGAAAAAAACAAATGGAAAGGTGAGATAGTCTCTGCTCCCAATGAGCAGAAGGAAGCAGCACATAAAAGATTTAAGGAAAATTTTGATAAAATATGGAAAGGATGAACTTGTAATCATGTACAATTTTAATCTTAATTCATAAAAATATGAAGACATTTAAGGCTTCAATACTTCAACAATTCAATTTAATTTGGCAAACCTATATTAAAAACATATTATGTGACAAACTCTAGTAGCAGCAAAGACAAAAATTTAACAGTTCCTGCCCTTGAGGAACTTACGTTCTAATGACTTTCATCAATTTGACTGTTGTGACTTTTTTTGTTGTTCATTTTCAGACATGTCTGAATCTTTGGAACCCTTTTTAGAGTTTACTTGGCAAAGATGCTGTGTTTGCCATTTCTTTCTCCAGCTCATTTTCAAGTGAAAAAGCTGAAGCAAATAGAGTTAAGTGACTTGCCAAGGGTCACCCAGTAAGTAAGTATCTGAGGCCAGATTTTAATTCAAGAAGATAAGACTTCCTGATTGCAGGCCTGGCACTCTATCCACTGCACCACCTACCTGATCATCCTTCTGACTTAACAGATGGTATTTAAGAGTTGCACTAGCTGCAAAATTAATGACTCCATGGCCAGTTTGTTCTCTCCCAACCTATTTTGGCTGATCCATAGATGACAAATAGAAAGTTTGTCACTAAAACATACTTTAAGCCTTTCCAACTTATAAAAGAGATATCAGGGAATCAGGGAGAACTTACACTCAACAGCATAGCTTTTTAAACAATAATCATATATATTTGATATAATTAATATATATAAAATGGAAAAATCATTTTAATAATAATTTTATAATAAAAAGAATAAGAACAGCAAAGAACCTATAAATAACCAAAACTCATCCCAGTCAAATAAAATCCACCTGTGAGTCCACAGATTAGCACAACATTGACTATGTAGTACTGCTTAAATAATGGAAAAAATCATTTTAATAATAATTTTATAATAAAAAGAATAAGAACAGCAAAGAACCTATAAATAACCAAAACTCATCCCAGTCAAATAAAATCCACCTGTGAGTCCATAGATTAGCACAACATTGACTATGTAGTACTGCTTAAATAAGGAAAAAAGTATTCACTTCTTATTCTTTTTATTATAAAGTGATGAGACTGTTTTACCAGAAATGTTGCAGTTTTAAATTCTTTTAGTGCATTTAAAATTGAGATAGCAACATCATATCAATGTGTTTTCCATTTATCTTCCTCCCCCTCAAAGAAAAAATGAAAAAATCATTTTAATAATTATAGTTTGATATATTAGAATATAAATTCTCTAAAACAGAGCTATTTCTTTGTGTAAAATGCCCCCTGGCTTTTGTACCTTCCAGCATTGCTAAATCATATAAAAGAGTAAGACTGGGAAGAAATAGAAGAAGCTACCTCCCCAACTGTTTTGCAAAGGTACAAAGTTCATGGCTGTAGACATTGGAAGCTCCTTGCTGATTTTTTTTCATGCATTGATTAGCTTTTTTCTCCCTTTTCATCTTTAATTTCTTTTTTTAAAACTTATATGAGATGGCTCTCTCGGAAAAGGGAAAGGGAAAATTACAAAAATATTTTTAAGGAATAAGAGCTTTAAAAAAAAATTCCCATTTCTCCATGAACATGAGAGCCAGAGAATTAAATGTTTAGGGATTTCTAATATTCCATGCTTATGTGCAGCAGGATCATCATTAGAGATGAAAGCATTGGCCAAATAGTCAAACAGAATATTTTAAAGATACCCAGTTTTTTAAAACTATCTTAAACATTTAATCATGTCAATGCACCAAGTGGCAACTTAATCAGTCCTTCTTGAATAACCACCATGCTCTTTAAATCAATCTTATCTATTGGAACGATTTGTTCACAAGACAATAAATGTGATAACTACAACAATATAAATGGGGGAGAACATTAAAATGAAGCTAAAGACTATACAGGTAGCTATGTAGTGCACCAGACAGTAGTGGACTTGAACTAAGAAGATCCAAGTTCAAATCTTGTCTCAGCTCCTTTATAGCTGTGATATTCCAAAAGTACTACTTAGCCTTCGTCTACTTGAGTTCTCTCAACTGCAAAAATTGGATAATAATAATAATAGTAGTTACCCCTAGGCCTGAAGTGGTTAAATGGCATAATATTTGCAAAGTGCTTTACACAATGCATAGTACATAATGTCTAATAAAAAATTCCTTCCAGAGAAAAATTAGAACACAAAATCTTATAAAATGAATGTCAAAAACCATCTTTACATGTATTGGGGAAAATAAAATGCTACTGAGAAAAAAAAAGAAATGAAAATGTAAAGACATCGAATAACAAAAGAAATAAAATATGTGGTTACATTTTTAAATGAAAAAAATGAAAATGAAAATGAAAAAAATAATTACTTCCTTTCTAATTATAATGATCAATTTTGGCCTTAGAGAAGGAAATGAAGAAAGACAACTTTCTCCTTTTACTAAGATGTGGAGGATCACAGTCATAGAATGTTCCATCTGCTATTAGATGTCTTTGATGGACCCATGTCAGTAGGCTTTCCCCAACTGCTGCTTGTTGTTGTCTTTTTCATCTTTGCTACAATAGAAGGTTCCGTGGTTAGGTTTGGAAAGGGGATGTATTCAGAAGGAATTGTGATATCAAAACAGAAGCCATAATTAAACATAAATAAATAATTCCCAAAGAATGATCTAATTTGAACTAAATCTTCACAGCAAAAAAAAAAAAGAAAGAAAGAAAGAAAGAAAAAGTATTAAGTATTTTAGTTTCATGTGGGAATGTTAATATGTAAACAAATATCAGAAACTATATGAAGTCAAACAACAATAAGCCATACTTGGCTAATATAAGATGGCATGGCACAGTGTGGACAAAACAGGACAAGGGACTTTCTTACCTAGTTCATTATCAGAGGATTCTATTTCAACTAATTAGTCTCATAACATTAGATCCTAAATCCTATTGTTTCTATGTTGTAATTGTAAGTGCTATCATTGTCCTATGCATTTTTACCTTCTAAATTCAACTCCCTAGGATGAAGCCCCATTTGCTTCATCCTAGTTAAAAGTCTAATTATACGAGCTTTCCCACAAAAACTCAGTTTCCTCATGCTGCAGTCAATAAACACAAAAGGAATCTTCTTTGATAGTTAGAGAGCCCATTCCAAATGAATAGTGAAATCTGTTGATAGCAGCAGATATCTCAAAATACCTCTGCCATCTTGTTTGAAGTGTATAACAATCCCTATCAAGTCAAAGAATCTCTAGTTATGTCATCGGATCATAGATTTGAGGCTGGAAAAGCTCTCATAAAGAAACTGAGGCTTGGAAAAGTTAAATAGCTCCCTCAGGATAATATAGCAAGCAGTATTTGAAATCAGCACTCAGTTCCCTGTCCAATGTTTTCTCAAAATCCCAAGTATTTACAGAAAGAACTTAGACCTTCTATAACACCCAAAAAGGGCATTGTTTGCTCCTGAAATAATATTTAGTTTTATCCTTGGGAGGAAGGGAAGGAATTAATATTTAGTCCAGTCAACGTACATGTGTGTATATGTGGATATGTCCATCTGTCTCTTTATATGTGTGTGAGTTTATGAGTACATAATACATAGTTTTCCAAAAAGACTTTATGTAGTTTTAAAGCTATTGAAACTGAAAGCCTTCAGAATTTAAAACTGTACTGGGACTTTTGTCTTTAAATACATTTATGGCAAAGATTTTCTTGTGTGTGATGGTATAGCATTCTAGATGGAGAGCTGACCCTTACAGAAAGTTTAGATCTGTGCTCAAACTGTATTTCTCCCATAGACTGACTATGTGACCCTGGACTAACACTGTAGCACCAACTAATTCCTTAGCACTAAAAGTTGCAGAGATGGGTCAACCTGTATTGAAGGAGTTTGTTAATAAAGCATCAATGAAAGGACAGTTTAGATAGATAGACAGACAGATGGATGGATGGATAGATAAATAGATGGATAGATGGATGGATGGATGGATAGATAGATAGATAGATAGATAGATAGATAGATAGATAGATGATAGATAGACAGATGGATGGATGGATAGATAAATAGATGGATAGATGGATGGATGGATAGATAGATAGATAGACAGATGGATGGTTGGATAGATAAATAGATGGATAGATGGATGGATGGATAGATAGATAGAGAGAGAGAGAGAGAGAGACAGACAGACAGACAGACAGACAGACAGACAGACAGATAGATAGATAGATAGATAGATAATAGATAGATGGACAAACATAAATAAATAGAATTATTTGCTAATTTCAAATCTGATATAAGTAAGTCAAGACTGAGAGCTCAAAAGTTAGATTATGTGTAGGTTATCCAATCTTTATTTTTCATGTAAAGAAAGCAAAACCTAGAGAGATCAAGTGATTTTTCTCAATGTCATCCAGATGGTAGATAGAAGAGCTAAGATTTGAATAAAGTTCCTCTGACTCCAAATTCATTGTTCTTTCACCAGATGGTATTTACATGAATTTACTCAAGGATGCTTACTTTTAGCCACTCATTTTTTTTAACCTTTCCTTCTTTTAATATTAAACAAAAATGGAGTCTATTGGTACCTATGGCCTTTCTTTTCATAGTGCTGTATGGATGGGAGGTGTAGAATACCAATATCAGAAAAATAAAGTGGAGGTTCACCCAACCAGCAATGGAAAGGATCGTGGTGAGCATGGGCAAGTGGTGAGAGAACAATGAACCACATGGGAGAGGTGACATAGGCAAGATCATCTTCAAAGTATAAGACCAGAAAGAAAAAAAAATGTACCAGTCCTTTAGTGAAAGTGAAATACAATCATTTTAGAGCCACGTGTTCCTTTTGTATCCAGGTGTTAGCCTGTGGCATGGTAGATGGGTTTCATGGAAGATTTATTGGAAATCATGTTTAAGAGTCCCATAGGAAAAGCAGTCATGGGTGTATTTAAGTTATCTCACTTGGCTGTACCACCTTGGTATTTCAGCAACTAATTTCACCCTGAGGTCCTAGGAAACTCATTATTGGGTTGATTTCCTCATCCTGGGAGATACCATCAGCCTCAGTACTTCTTCTCTATTTAAGGAAGGAGTATAGCTCAGTCATCTCCTCATCTCTCAATAGGCTCTACCACTTTAGGACTTTTCTGCTTTCATTATGTCCCTCTTTTCAGCTTCCTTTATGTTTTGTCTTCCCCTATTTGATTGTAAAATCCAGAGGGCAGGAACCATATTTTCCCCTCCTGTTTGTGCTCCCACTGTTTGACACATGGCATTTGTTCAATAAATGTTTCCTGGTAATTATTGATTATTAGATACATAGAGGAAGTTTTCAGATCAGTAAAACTACAGGTCAATCAGCTAGCCAGTCAACAAACATTTATTAGCTCAGTTTTGTGGAGAAGCTAAGAAAGAACATCTTAGCTTATAATTGATGATCAATGAACACTGTGACATTGAATGACATAGAACATGGTAACCCACAATGAAATTTCTAAGTCAGTTTTCAACATCAAACAAAGAACAGGAAAAACTGCTCAATATTCAGGCTACACCAAGCACTTAGTGGGTGATATTTACTACTTATATGATCCTGAGCAAATCATTATTACACTTATCTGAGACTCAGTGTTCTTATCTATAAAATGAGAAGTTCTCTAGCTCTAAATCAAGGATGATCTATATCCAATGAGTTCAACAGAGTCTCAATAGTTATAAGAGACTTCCAAAGCCATTAAGACCCATGACTTAACATATACTTGCTGGATGATTTGTGGACCTATTTTTCCATTATCATTCCCCAAAAAAGTAAAACAGAAGGCACAAAGTTTTCACTTGTTTGGGGGAAGAAAGTGGAGGGAGAACACTTGAAGTAAGGACCCGAGAATGAGTTGCAGTCTTCAGGAAGCTAGTTTCTCATGAGGTTACAAAATTACCAGGCAGACTACACTGTACCATTTCACATCAGAGACTGAGATTAATCACTAACAGCAAGAGTTAAGCCAATTACCAGTATTTTCCTCAAGATGATTTGTGCTACCATACCCACTGATGAAATCCCCCAGCAAACAGTGTGCATTCTGAGACCATTTTCCACCCTGGTGTGACAGCCAGCATCTTTGAACATCCTCATTAAAATCAATGGGTGCTCTGGCAGAATAAGTGTTCAACTGACTGGGAAGGCTTTGAAATTGCAGATCCTCATTTAATCCAGAGGCTCATTTTGCCAGCAAAGATTTATCCCTGTTGACAGAGCAATCCCCAAAATATCTCCAGTCCATTCAGCACTATACTTCAGACCAAGTCCTCAGCTTACAATGACTAAAAGTTATTGCTGGAGCCCCAATGAAATCTTCTTACCTTTTTATGATGCTTCTTTTCCTCAAGATATCCCTCATCCTAACTGTGTCATTCCCTGTTGGAGGCTCACTGTCATCCATGTAAACACATGCTGAAATTCTAAGCACTTATGGAATGGGAGAGCCCCAAACTCCACAGCTATAGTGAGCAATATAAACAAATTAGTGTCCAAATTCCTGAATAATTAAACTTCACAGAGCCACAGAATGTAAATGTGGAGGAGGGCCCTGGAGGCTATCTAGTAAACATTTTCAAAAAGTGTTCATAGAGCTTCTGCTTAACGAACTCATCTTCCCCTAGTAGCTAATTCCACACAGATATTTATGGAGGAGGAGGAGGAGGAGGAGGAGGAGGAGGAGGAGGAGGAGGAGGAGGAGGAGGAGGAGGAGGAGGAGGAGGAGGAGGAGGAGGAGGAAGAGGAGGAGGAGAAGGAGGAGGGAAGAGGAGGAGGGAAGAGGAGGAGGGAAAAGGAGGAGGAGGAGGAGGAGGAGGGAAGAGGAGGAGGGAAGAGGAGGAGGGAAGAGGAGGAGGGAAAAGGAGGAGGAGGAGGAGGAGGAGGAGGAGGAGGAGGAGGATTTGCATTTATGTGGTGACTACTATATGCTAAGCATTTTACAACTTATCTCAACTGATCTTCACAAGCCTGGGAGGTAAATACTATAATTATCTCATTTTACAGGTGAGAAATTGAGGCAGAGGATAATAACTTTCCCAGAGTTACACAGCTAGTAAATGTCTGAGGTTCTATTTATATCCAGGTCCAGACCTTTATCCAATTCTTCACCTTGCTGTAACAACCAACAATCAATTTGTACATCCAGTGAAAGAAGTCACAGGATTGAATACAGACTAAAGCATAGTTTTCACATTTTTGTCATTTTTCTCTTTTTCATCTGTTTCTTTTTCTACAACATGACTATTATGAAAATATGTTTTACATGATTGCTTATCATTTTAGGGAGAGAGAAAAATTTGGAACTCAAAATGAATGTTAAAAATTGTCTTTACATATAACTGGAAAAATATTATTTTAAAAATTCATTTATTGTGTGTCTAATTTATGTTTTAATGATGTGTTTAATAAGTGCCAGAAACTGTGCTAGAGATAGAAATACAAAAGCAAAACAGTCCCTGGCCTAAAGGAGTTTGGATTCCACTGAGGAATGAAAGCTGTAAATTTGTCCTTATTTTGAACCTAAATCTACCCTTTAGCAATTTTTCAAACAAGGGTTCGTAGATTTTGAACTAACAAAGACCTTCAGAGTTAACTCTTCTAATCCTCTCATTTCTACAGATGGGGAAATTGAGTCCCAAGAGACATGGAATGGTTTGCCCAAAGTCATGAAAGTAACAACTTGGCAGAGGAGGCGTTTAAATTCAGGTCCACTGCTACAACTCTAATTGCCTGTTTCACCCACTGGACTTTCCTCCAGGACAGAGAAAATCTTTGAAATCTTCAAGACCTGATGAAAGTTTTTCTGGGCCCCCTAAGTCTTTTCTTCTCTAGACTCATCCTGCCCATTTCCTCTAACCAAGCTTCCTGTGGCATCTTCTCCAGTCCTCTCGCCATGTTGTTCATCTTCTTCTGGATGCAATGTGACTTCTTGGGCTTGTTCAGAGAACAAATGCAACCCATGGACATAAATGTAACAAAAAGGGCAGAGACTAGCAGGAATATCACCTCCCAAATGGCAGAGATGATACTTCCACCTTAATTCTGCGAGTCTGAGGTAGCCACAAAGGCTACAGTCAAATCAAATTGAAGTATTGAGAGGATAAAGCTCGTAACCCTTAAGCTATTCCATCATTATGGATTATGATTATCATGCAACAACTCCCCTCCAACAAAATGTCATGAAGGTTGAGCGTGTAACTGGTCACAATCTCTCGAATGGCTTATAGAACTGGGAGGAATTTCAGGAGCTATTAGATGAGGTTTTTTTATCTTATTTTTATTATCAACTTAAATTTTAAGAAAATTCCACATATGCAAAGGAACACAAAGTTATCTATTAAAACATCAATCACTATTTCATGGCCTTTGTAAGTATATAATAACTTCTATACTTTACTTTTAAAACTGCCTTGTTTTTCTGTGCTTCTTTTGGAATTTCCATATATTTTCTTCTGTATTTCCTGTTCTGTGGTTTTTTGTGCATTCTATTTTCTTTTATATCTTAAAAAATGCTTCAATAGTTTTCTTTTGTTGTTGTTGTTGTTGCATCACTACAGCTAGATCCTGATTAGTGCAAATAAGGAATTTTACATGTATCCAAATTTACACTATTTGAAGTTATAATGATGTAAGATACGGTTAATGATTCTGGTCCAATGGAAAAATGCTGTTCAAGATGTGACCGCTCCGTACACTGATCAAGACCTACCAGTATGACTACCAACTTTACTCTTATCCTCAGCTCCCATTAAAAAAATAATGCAGTGGGTAAAACCCTTGGAGCACAAGAGCCTACTTAAGCAAAACAAATCAGCAGTGCCCATGCCCATCCATATCTATGGCATCTCTTCTCTGTCAAGAAATGGGTAACATGCTTCATAGTTCCCTGGAGAGATAGTCGTAGAGTTTTTAAATTTTTCACAATTATTTTTCTTTACAGTTTTGCTGTCCCCATGTAAATGTTTCTCCTTTTCATGTTCATTTCCCTCTGTATCAGTCCATAATACCAGTGTGACTTGGGGCTGGTGAAAAGCAGCAGAACATTGGGATGACACAATTCCCACTTTTTGATTCATCTACTTTGGGAAAACCATAATATATAATGGATGTTTCTTAGAGTGAGGTGAAGCATGTGCAGATTGGCTCCATTTTGTTAACCAGATGAGGAAGAGAAATTCTTCCATTGATTGACTGCAGAGTCAGAATGGGGGATTCATTCAAAAGGCCTTAATCATCGGAGCCAGTTCTCTCTTTTGGTCTGTCTCTTTTTCTGCCTTGCTCTGTTCTGATGAGAAAAAGAAAAACAATGCTGGAATGCTTTATCCCAACTTCTTAGTGCTTAATCCTTTTCTTGGGGATAAAAGAAAAGCTCATTCGGAATTTATTTGTTTTAACTGAGCTTGCTCATCCTATTATTGGATGAATTTAGAATTCCTGCTGGAGTCGTCTTTCAATAGCAAGGATTTCCATTCGTTGAAATTCTTGGTTTCCTTTATTTACAGCCCTGGTATTTTAGCAGTGTGACTGGCACAAAGTAGGCATTCAGCAAATGCTTATTGAATTGACAACCTAATGAAGAGACCTAGAGGAAATGTGCCTGAACAAAAGGATTGTCTATAGTATAATAACCCCTAGAACAATTTTGGTTTGTTCAATGAAGAAAAATTCAGTTAGAAAATTTTCCCCAGACCCCAAATGGATGACCTTATGTACAGAAGAAATCATGTAATTATTTTGACCTTACAATCTGATTCTCCTCAGAGTGTGAAGAAGTAATATCCAGCTGGCCAGGCTAAGCTCTGTGAGGAGAATCCCACATATTTCTGGATGGTTAGCAGGATTCTACTTTCTTCCTGAAATAGGAACCTTGATTTTATTTTTTTAGTTATTCAATAATTAAAGTCACTTTGTGAGTGTGGGTTCAGAGCAGAATATAGTCTTTTAAATGAAGAGGGAGAGGATAAAGTAACCTAGTCCTTCTAAGAACCCAGAGCTGGTAAGAAAGCACTAGCCAAGTTGTTTTGGTGTATCATCTGAGAGCAAGAGGGTAAGTGTCAGCCCACTGGAGGAACTAAATACCTTTGGGGAAAGATCCATATGGTTTGGGAAATTCTATAAAGACTTTTCCTTCTAAGAAGAAAGCTGATTTTCTTTGCTTTTCTCTTTTTTTCCTTTGGTTTGAGCATCAAGTCAAGTCCTTATTGAATACTAAGCAAGGAATACTCTTTGATAAACCATAATCTATTTCAATATTAAGTCCAATAATTATACACATATTACAATTTGTTCAGCTACTTCCCAATTCATGTGTTCCCCTTTCCCTTAAAATCAGGCTCTTTGATTTTCTATCTCTTTTTAATACCCATTTCAGGATCAGATAATTTGTTTTGCTTGTGAATATCCTCTTCCTAATACTATTTATTCTTCTTAACTCCATTCCCTAAACCCAGTTATTTGCCTATTGAGTTTGATGTCTTTCTACACCAAACTGTATATATGTGATTCAACTTTTCCTTATCTGTTTCAGATAAATGAGGTTCATATGATGCCCATCCTCATGTTTCTTACATGTTTTGATCTTCTATCTCACTATAATAATGAATACTGTTTCGCTATTTTTTTACACTAGAGTATTTCTTTTTCGCCATCCTTTTCTCTCCCCTCTTAAAACTCTTTTTTAAAAAATCAACCCACTTCTAGGTCCCTCTCTTAAAAAATTAGCTCACTCAGCATTTTTTGAAGATCTTAAGGCTCTAAAATAAGACATTCTGCTTCTTCTTCCTCCAATAGAATGTTAGCATTGTGGTATATACCATAGCTTATGTTCTCCTTCCAATTGTTCAAATATATTCATCTTTTCTTAGTTTTCTCTTGGCTTTTTTATTTCCATTTCAAAGCTCCTACTTAGTTCTGATCCTTTAATCAGAAATATTCACAAGTCCTTGATTCTATTAAAACTCTAATTTTAGTGATGTTGTTTCCCTATCAGAGCATTCAGCTTTTCAGGATAAGTCATTGGTA
The DNA here is from genome assembly GCF_048593235.1 of Sminthopsis crassicaudata. Taxonomy (NCBI): domain Eukaryota; kingdom Metazoa; phylum Chordata; class Mammalia; order Dasyuromorphia; family Dasyuridae; genus Sminthopsis; species Sminthopsis crassicaudata. The sequence goes on along the minus strand of NC_133619.1, from coordinate 18,905,799 downwards.
GTAAGCCAAGATTTTATTGTCTTTTGAAGCTCAGTTTTTCAAGATATCCCATTTTTCATAGAATCTGCAAGATCTTTTAAGGTCCCAATTGTAAGTATTCAATACTTAAACAACTTCTCTCTAAATACTTGAAAATACTTTTGTCCTTTTATAACTAAACTTTGGCTAGGACATTCCCTGGAATTTTCCTTCAGGGGTTTCTTTTGGGAGAAGATAGATGGATTCTTTCTATTTTTACTTTCCTCTCTGGTTCAAATAATTCTGAATAGCTTTCATTTATGATTTCTTAAAATATAGTGTCCAGGCATTTTCTGAGTCATGGTGTTCAAGAACTTCAATGATTTTAAAATTATTTCTCCTTGAATTACTTTGCAGAACAGTTATTTTTATAGCCAAATATATTTTTCTCTCAGTCTTGCAAGTTACTGGAATTAGTTTCTGTCTAGTCTATTCTAGAATTTAGGGAACCCATTGCTTGGATAATATTTACTGCTTTTTCTGCTAAGCTATTTATTTTCCTTCAAATTCTTCTTCTAGAGCTTTGATTTTATTTCTTTCATCCTTCGTTCTTTTTTTCTTTTAGGTATTCATACAGTTATTAGGGAAACTATTTTTTTTCTTTTAGTGTCTCCTTAGAATTGTGAAAGAGTTATTCCCTCCTTCTTTGAGGGGCTCCCTTTTCTAAATTATTTTTAACTGATAGATCTCTTCTTTGGTCTGCACATCTCATCAGGTTTAGTCCCCAAAATGGGGTTTTATGCCAAGGCCAAGCTGTGGCACCTGCTGTGCTTTTGGATTGAATGGTGAAGCCTACTTATCCTCACCCCAAGTCACCTGCATTGATCTCCACCTCTCGAAGATCTTTGAGTTACAGAGCCATGGGTGTTCATGGCCCTTTATGGCACTTTAACAAAGACAGTTATAAGGACTTAAGAACTCTTAGACTATTTTAGTTATCCCAATACAAATAGCAGTGTTACAATGACCTTTATCCCCTGAAGCATCCAAGGTCCCCTGAGGCTTTCCTTAGGAGCTTTCCACTCTTGAGAAACTACAAGTGTCTCTCACCAGTCTTTGATCATACTAATAGGCAGCCAACTTTATTTATCAGAAGTGGAGATGACTTCACTGTAGGTTCCTTTCATGAGATTCTGGCTGGTTTTTGTGAAGATTGAACTTCTCATTAATTTCTTTATCATTACTTGGTCTGGTAAGAAGGTTAGCTTTTCCAAGAGTAGGTGTGTGAGAATAATTTTCTTTCCATTCAGGAGATACATTGACTGGAAATCTCCAACCCACCTTTGATTTTAAAGATGAGGGAACTGAGACCAAAAAGGTTAAGTGGCTGACTCATGGTTGCAAAAAGCGTGGACATTTGTCACTTTCCCAATAAACTTACCATGGTACCATGATGCCCAACCAGGAGTTTTTCTCTCACAAAATGATTTTTAAAAAATCCTATTACTTCTTAACATGCCTGAAACAGAATTCATTTTATTATTCTATAATGAAAGGCACAAATTGTATGTAAAATATATATCACTGGCATCTCCTAGAACTGATAGAGCACCAGGCTTGGAGTCAAGAAGACCCAAATTTGAATGCAATCTTGGGCACTTATTAGTTGTGTTATTATTACAGGTGAGTCACTTAACCTCTGTCTGCCTCAGTTTCCTATTAATGAAGTGATGATAATAATAATAATAATAATAATAGCAATTGCTTGACAAGATTGCTGTAAGGATCAAATTAGGTGATAAAGGTAAAGTGCTTTGTCACTATATAATTGTTTTCTATTATCATGAATATTTTCAGCCTCATTTTATGATGTGGTTTATAATCTAGGAATCAACCAATGCACATTTAAAACCAGGCAAAATTGTCTTCATTGCCTTCCTAACTTCTATTTCAAAGTCCTTTTCCATTTCTTCTGTCCAGTTTCTTTCCAGTAGTTTTCTCCACTAGTTGTCTCCAAGTGATATGACCACTCCCAGGGACCTTTGCATATGTCATTATAAAAAGTCAAAATGCTTTGAAAAACAAAGGAAGTAATGTCTAATCATGTAATTTCAAAAGCCTCACCAGGCTTTAGGAGAGATATTGTTATCATGTCAATAAAATGAATATATTATCAATTTACTAGTTCTAAAAGCTATTCCTTAGAAAATGCCTTAAAGTTTGCACAGTATGCTAGGATTGTTATTTCATCCTCACAACAACCCTGTGAGGTGGGTTCTGTTGTCATTCTCATTTTAGAAATGAGGAAGCTGAAGCAGAGAGAGATTAAAGTGACTTGTTCAGGATCACACAGTTAGTGAGGGTGCAAGACAAGACATGAGTTACGATTTTTCTGTTTCCAAGTCTATCATTTTATCCGATGTCCTAAAACTGTTACAGGGAACAAAGTAATGAATTTGTTTCATAAATGTTTCATAAATTTGAAAGCAATTGTATAAATATCATCTTCCATTCAAATAGAGATAGGGAGGAAGACTCCTTGACACCCCAAAATAACATTGCATGGCTGCTTATTCATAAAAGCCACCCCAATACAATCACATTTATTCAGGTCCTTAGGCAACTCTACTAAGCAAGCCACGGCTCTTAATTTAACTAATCTCCATAGAAATGCTTTAACCCCAAGGAACATGTAAGGTGCTTGTCAGCAGAGTCTATAGCATACCTATATTTGGTATTGCTGGAACCTATTACAATGCTTGGAGCTAAGAAATGACTTCATAATATTAGTCTAGTTGGATTTCTCTGTTTTGAATTGTCATTTGGCCTCTATGACCATTTATTTATAAAGATCCTTTGAATTCAGCATTCCATTTGATCTTAAATTCAAGCTTTAATCACCTCTCATCTAGACTATTACTATAGTTTCCTAATTTTCCTCTATACTTTCAGCCTCACCACTTTATAATCTATTTCCCATTTAGCTGCCACAACAATCATCCTAAGACTTCTTCTCTTCATAAAGAAGATCCAACTCACTGCCAGCTGATCAATGATGGACAGAAATAACTATACCCAGAGAAGGAACACTGGGAAGTGAATGTAAACTGTTAGCACTACTGTCTATCTACCCAGGTTACTTATACCTTTGGAAGCTAATAATTAATGTGCAACAAGAAAATGGTATTTACACACATATATTGTATCTAGGTTTTATTGTAACACATGTAAAATGTATGGGATTGCCTGTCATTAGAGGGAGGGGAAAATGTGGAAAAATGAATACAAGGGATAATATTTAAAAAAATTACTTATGCATATATACTATGAAAAAAATTCTAAATAAAAAAAAGACTTCTCTTAAAAATTATCAATGATTCTACATTGCCTCTGAGATGATTTTTAAATTCCTTAGTTTAGCATTGAAAGCCCTCCATAGTTCTATTTCCCACTTATTTTCTTAATATTATTTTATATTACACCTTTCCATGAACGTTAAATTTTAGTCAGACAGAATTATTTGTTATTTCCCAAACCTGACATTATTTCTCAGCCTCAGTGCATCTTCCAAGCCTAGAATGCAAGCTGTGCTCAATCTTTCCTTCACAGAATCTTTGGTACCTTCGAGACCCAGCTCAGGCACGCCCCTCTTCTTGATAAAAGTCTTTCCTGATCACTTGATCTAGTTGTTAGCACTATCTCCCATCCCTTTTTTTTACTCTGTTCATAATCTAAGTATTGTTTTCACACAGTAAAAACTAAATTTCTTGAGGTAAGGAACCAATTTTTTGTCATTGTACCCCCGGGTCCAGTAATAGCCTTTATAATCCCCAGTACTTTGCATTCTAAATTAAATTCCAACTATGTCAAAGACCCAAGGCCAATTAATTGGCATTCCATGACAAACATAATATGGTCTCTACCTTCAATGAACTTATACTCCATTATGGCAATACAACATGTACACAAATAAATATAAATCCTACAAAGTATCTTCATAGATATAAGGAGCATCAGAAGTGTCAAGTAAAAATCCTGGTTCCCAATTAGATAGATAGATAGATAGATAGATAGATAGATAGATAGATAGATAGATAGAAGGATAAATGGATAGATACAAAGATACACAAAGAAAGAGAGATACACAGAGAACTCCCAAAGTAATTGATTCATTAAATGCTCACAATAACTACAGTAACTCTTTCCTCAAAAAAGCTTCATATTAAAACTTACATTATATAATTATAAAATATGAAATTTCATTCTACCTATAATTATGGAGATTCTAATTATAAAAGTATATCCATGATGTTTCAAACTTATTGTTTCAGAGGAAATATATTTGTAACAAAGTAAATATAACATAATCATCTATGGCTTAAGAAGCCAGTAAAGAATTTTTAGCACAAGACTCCCTAGACCATCATAGTGTACCCCTTAGGCATTTAAGAACCATTCATTTGGAATCCATGGAGTAGGAAGGGATACCTACATTGAGGCTAAAAAAGAGTGATAGTTCCCAAGAAATTAAAGCAAAGGAGGAGAACATTCTAGACGGGGGAAAGCCTATATGAAGGTAGAAAGATGGGAAGAGTAATGGTAGAGGAGGTGATAGTGGTGATAGTAGTGGTTATAGTGACAGCAGTAAAAACAAAATGGGGGCCTGTTTCACTAGAATACAAAGTGCCATTGAAGTCCCTTCATAAATATTTGTTGAATTTTGTTGAACCAAACCAAATTTGTCATTAAGGTTCAATAACATATTTGCAATCCAAAATGATTGTTTTCTCCACATTAGACTCTCAAAGTCACATTATTTATATTACCAGTGTTTAATGTTTGAAGACAAGAAAATTATATTTCTGATAATGACAAAGTTCAGAACTCATCCTGCCCCATTTTAATGAAAGGAAATCAACTAATGCCATAAAAACAAAAAGACTATTTTCCCCCAAATCAACACTTCCTCACAAACTAATGTCTAATTCAAAGGAAGCTAATGGGGATTTGTATCTAATTAGAATTAGGAAACATGAAGAAGAAAAGGAAAAATACTTCATGACATTACCAGGGTAATGAAGCTGTGACTCCACATCATTTTGTCTCTATTTCCTCTCTAACGGCAACGATTCTACCACATACACACTCTGCCCTACCATAATCTTCCTGTTTCTACACAGCAGTTTTACAAGAGAATGAATTCACAACTTCTGACAAGAGAAAAATATTTCTACCACTAGGTAATTCAATGTTTTCTCCAAAGATATCTTTTTCTAAAGTATATGTAGCCCCTGATAAATTTGTATTCTCAGGAACATTAATGATCTCATTAGCTTCTCATGAATGCTTCACATTACTTCACATACTAATTTAGAGCTGATGTACAAATGCATTTTTTCCATGAGACTTGTATAAACCAAGTCACAAAGCTCTCTAACATTTAGTCTCTGGCCCCAGGGTATATCCAGGGAGGCTCATGCAATTTCTAAAAGTTTGGTCTTTGCCAATTTTGACCCTTCCCTTTTGGACCTAGCCTCATCACAGCAATCCTCTGCAGAAGAATCTGAGTGCAGCAGTAATCAATCAGAGCTTTACTAGTGCTTAAAGTCGATATATCTGGTGGTCACACAGAGAAAAGCTAGGAAATGGTATTCTTAACTAAGCCCTGGAAAATGGAGACTTCATACTTTTCTATTTACCTGCACACAATGTCTCTTATGATTTCATTTATCAGAAATCTTGAACCATAACAAAAAAAAAAAACCTTTCATAATCCACATCACCGGGAAAACAGAAACAAAACCAATCTTGGTTAAGCATAACTTCCAAGTAAAGAGAGTAATATCAGTCATTGACTTTTTATCTCTAAATCTCAAATTATTTAAGTTTGATAAATCTTCAAGCCCCTACTCTTGCAAACTCATTTCCTACATTGAAATATAATTTCAAAAACTCTTTCATGATACCAAACAACTAAGATCCTCTGAGACTTGCCCTATATCCTTCTCTCATAACCTCCAAAGCCCTGGGCATTGTCATCCAGTCCAGAGTTTTATTCTTACAATTTATTGAACTTCCCAGCTACCTTGTAGCTCAATTTATACATGCTATCTCCTACATTCTACTATGAACACTTTAAAGCAGAGATGAACTCACTTTATTTGAACAGCCAGCTCTTGATAAATTGCTTGGCACACTGTAAGTGTCTAATAAATGCTTATTGATTGATGGGCCAGTCCCCTCTCTGAGATATGGATTACCTCAAAGAAGAGGTGATCCCAGAGCAGAGCTTGCACCCCAAGCACACCGGCTGGAGGGGGCTGAAGAGACAAGAGCCTGGGAAAGAGAGAGGGAGGCCCCAGAAGTACCATTCATATAGCAGAAATGTCCTCTTCTCTTGGGGCAGCTACATGGCCCAATAAATAAATTCCTGGACTTGGAACCAGGAAGATTTGAGTCCAATAAGTGATCATTTACATTTTTGAGACACTCCAATGTTTAGAAAATATTTTTCTAGGAAAATGAAATGGAGCTATATTTTGAGGTCTGATGCTCCATCCCTTCATGAAGACTATAACCTTTCCCCACTCCATCATGTGTAATTTCTTGTCATAAATTCTCTACACAGAAGCCACCCAGTGGAACCAAGATCTACCCTACCTCTGGATCTCTTAATACCTTAGAGTTACTCATATAACAATACTCAGGTTCCCCATCTGTTAGCCTTCCCTTCCCTCAAGAACTTCCTTGACTAACTTGACACATCCTCAGTAATGACATTGACACTGCTTCTAGCACAGTCATCATTGAGAATAACTTATTTCCTAATTCAGAATTTCAGCAAAGTGGCAGGATACAAAATAAATCCACATAAATCCTCAGCATTTTTATATACCACCAACAAAATGCAACAGCAAGAGATACAAAGAGAAATTCCATTCCAAACAAATGTTGAGAGTATAAAATATTTGGGAATCCATCTACCAAAGAAAAGTCAGGAATTATATGAGAAAAATTACAAAACACTTGCCACAAAAATAAAGTCAGATTTAAATAATTGGAAAGACATTCAGTGCTCTTGGATAGGCCGAGCGAATATAATAAAGATGACAATACTCCCCAAACTAATCTATTTATTTAGTGCTATACCAATCAGACTCCCAAGAAACTATTTTAATGACCTAGAAAAAATAACAACAAAATTCATATGGAAGAATAAAAGGTCGAGAATTGCAAGGGAACTAATGAAAAAAAAGTCAGAGGAAGGTGGTCTAAGTGTACCTGATCTAAAGCTATATTATATAGCAGCAGTCACCAAAACCATTTGGTATTGGCTAAGAAATAGACCGGTAGATCAGTGGAACAGATTAGATACAAAGGACAAAAAAGGGTACATCTATAGCAATCTAATCTTTGACAAACCCAAAGATACCAACATTAGGGATAAAAATTCATTATTTGGAAAAAACTGTTGGGAAAATTGGAAATTAGTATGGCAGAAATTAGATATGGATCCACACTTAACACCATATACCAAGATAAGATCAAAATGGATCCATGATTTAGGCATAAAGAGGGAGATAATAAATAGATTAGAGGAACAGAGGATAATCTACCTCTCAGACTTGTGGAGGAGGAAGGAATTTATGACCAGAGGAGAACTAGAGATCATTGTTGATCACAAAATAGAAGATTCTGATTACATCAAACTAAAAAGTTTCTGTACAAACAATACTAATGCAAACAAGATTAGAAGGGAAGTAACAAATTGGGAAAATATTTTTAAAGTTAAAGGTTCTGACAAAGGTCTCATTTCCAAAATATATAGAGAACTGACCCTAATTTATAAGAAATGAAACCATTCTCCAATTGATAAATGGTCAAAGGACAATTCTCAGATGATGAAATTGAAACTATATCCACTCATATGAAAGAGTGTTCCAAATCACTACTGATCAGAGAAATGCAAATTAAGACAACTCTGAGATACCACTACACACCTGTCAGATTGGCTAAGATGACAGGAACAAATAACGATGAATGTTGGAGGGGATGTGGGGAAACTGGGACACTGATACATTGTTGGTGGAGTTGTGAAAGAATCCAGCCATTCTGGAGAGCAATTTGGAACTCTGCCCAAAAAGTTATCAAATTGTGCATACCCTTTGACCCAGCCATATTACTACTGGGCTTATACCCCAAGGAAATACTAAAGAAGGGAAAGGGACCTGTATGTGCCAAAATGTTTGTGGCAGCTCTTTTTGTTGTAGCTAGAAACTGGAAGATGAATGTCCATCAGTTGGAGAATGGTTGGGTAAATTATGGTATATGAAGGTTATGGAATATTATTGCTCTGTAAAAAATGACCAGCAGGAGGAATACAGAGAGGCTTGGAGAGACTTAAATCAACTGATGCTGAGTGAAATGATCAGAACCAGAAGATCGCTGTACATTTCAATGCTTTATGAAGATATATTCAGATGGTAATGGAAATCTTCAACATAAAGAAGATCCAACTCACTTCCAGTTGATCAATGATGGACAGAAATAACTACACCCAGAGAAGGAACACTGGGAAGTGAATGTAAATTGTTAGCACTACTCTCTATCTACCCAGGTTACTTATACCTTCGGAATCTAATACTTAATGTGCAACAAGAAAATGGGATTTACACACATATCTTGTATCTAGGTTTTATTGTAACACATGTAAAATGTATGGGATTGCCTGTTATCGGGGGGAGGGAGTGGAGGGAAGGGGGAATAATTTGGAAAAATGAATACAAGAGACAATATTATAAAAAAATTACTCATGCATATGTACTGTGAAAAAAAATTCAAAATAATAAAAAAAAGAGAATAACTTATTTCCTGTTTATTCTAACCTATGCTACTAGAGGAAGTTTTCTCTTCAGGAAGAACTTCTTCAACCAGAAGGAATTTCTTCTACCAGAAAGATCACAAATCTAGTCCCTATTCATACATAAAGGATTTATGTTTATATGTATATATATATGTATATATATACATAAAATGTCTTTTCCAATGAAAGAGAAACTATTTTTGTCTTTGTATCTTAGCATATAGCACAGTGATTGACATATACACATGCATATATGTATACATATGCATATGCATTTATACAAATAAAATAAATAAAAAGAAAGTGAATGAATAAACTTTTGGTTATGTGTATATGCACATATATGTCTATAAAAGACATACATGTATACACACATGCATATAAAGGATATATACATATGCCTTTTTTGATCTTTCAGTCATTAACAACCTTACTCCCAAAAGACACAGAGAACTTTTTTTATTTACAACTGTCCAATGAACTTTTTATATAATTTTAAATATTATAATTTTCTGTGTATATATCTTGTTCTTCAAGAATGTAAACACTATAAGGAAAAGGCCGTTGTCTTTCCAAACTTCCCTGTCTTCCCCCACATTTAATTACTCTGAAGACAATAGGAATTTAATAAATGATTCATGTTTGCTTATTTATTAGGATGGATTAATGAATTATTGGTTGATTGATAAAGTGAAAGGCATTAAGGCATAATATTTGATTTATCAGAATTGGAATTAGGATGATTGGGGTCCCAATCTCACCTTTCACATTAGTTAAATGCTTAATCATGGAGAGACTTATGAACCTTTCTAAATCTCAACTTTCTCATTTGAAAAAGAGGGTGGTGTTATCTGTCTACTTCATAGGATAGTTGTTAAAAGGTTCAAAAAAAGATATTTGAAACACATTTTGTGTGATAACATTTGCTCTTGTTATTAACGGGCAGCTGGCATTTTTCATCCCATTGGTTTCTACTGTGGAAAATATATTTAGTTAGTGCACTATTCCACTGAGAAAGTTTTTCCTGCAATTAATTAGTAAAATGTTAACAAAGAAGACCATCAGGAGAATCTTATCAATAGGGAATCTATCGTAACACTATCAAACATGTTGCTTTGTTAAGCCTCAGTTGATTTCAATACTGAATAAATTGTTAAACAAATACCTCCATACCCACATCTGTGGAAGCATGCTCATTCACAGAGGAAAGAGTTTTGTATCGAAAGGACCTGGATATGAATCTCAGTTTTATTGCACACCATTTAGGTTGGAGTAAGGCGACCTCTCTGGGGGCCAGTTTCCTCTTTTGTAAAAATAATTTTACCTCTAGAATAACTTCCAGTTCCCAAACTACAATGTATTGTGTTTTCATCAAATATAGCCTTTAATACAAGCATGGAACATGTTCAAAAGATAATATAAGTAATAGATTGGACCTGAAATAACATTGGCTATGAGAAATTCCTGTGCAAGAAAAACACTTCAGCCAATGCTAGTCTGTACTTTATCAAAAACCAGTAGTCAAAGAGAGTTACACTGAGAGAAAACTAAGTCATATGCTTAGGGTTGTATAACTGGCATATATCAAAGTCAGTCTCTGAACTAAGGTCTTCATAATTTCAAAGTCAGCTCTCTAAACACCAATCCATTCGGTTCTCAAAGATAATAATAAAAAGATAAAATTATATATATATATATATATATATATGTATATATATATAAATAAGATATAATATCTCTTAATACAATAATTATATATATACATATATATCATATAATATATATGCTATATAATAAAGAGATAATAGCCTGGTCATACTAATTTTTCTCAATTGCCTGTTTTTTTCAATTGAGTAAAAACACCCACCATTATCTTTTCTATTATTTTAAAATTTTTATCTTAATAATCCAAACAACTTTTAATTTTATTAACTTTTGTAAACAGTATTTTATTTTTATTACATGTAAAGATAGTTTTCAATACTAATTTTTATAAAATTTTTGAGTTTTACACTTTTCTCCATCCCTCCCTTCTCTCCCCTTTTCAAGATAACAAATAGTCTGATGTAGGTTATACATACGCAATCATAGAAACATATACCCACATTAGTCGTGTTGTGAAAGAAGAAAAAGAACAAATGGAAAAGCTACAGAAAAACAAAAAAGTAAAAACAATATGCTTTAATTTGCATTTAGAATCCATAGTTCTTTCTCTGAATGTAGTCAGCAATTTCTCTCATGAGTCTTTTAGAATTGTCTGGGATCATTGTATTGCTGAGAAGAACTAAGTCAATCAATATGGATCATCACACAGTGTTACTGTTACTGAGTATAATGTTCTTGTTCTGTTCACTTTACTCAGCATCAATTCATGCAAGTCTTTCCATATTTTTTAACCTGATCATCATTTCTTACAGCATAATATTATTCTATTACATGCATATGCCACAATTTGCTCAGTTATTTCTCAATTATTTGATGGGTATCCCCTTAATTTCCAATTTTTACCACCACAAAAAGAGTTGCTATAAATATTTTTGCATGTGTAGGTTCCTTTCCTTTTTTATGATCTCTTTAGGATATAGACGTAGTAGTGGTCTTGCTGGTTCAAGGGGTGTGTATATTTTTATAATCTTTTGGGCATAGTTCCAAATTGCTCTCAAGAATGATTGGAAGAGTTCATAACACCACCAACAAGGTCTTAGTGTTCTAATTTTCCCACATCTCCAAATTTTATCATTTTCCTTTTCTATCATATTAGCCAATCTAATAGGTATGAGGTAATACCTAAGAATACTTTTAATTTGGATTTCTCTAATCAATAGTGATGAAGAACATTTTTTTCATACTATAAATAGCTTTAATTTTCTTTTCATCTGAAAACTGACTGTTTGTATCTTTTGATCATTTGGGGAATGACTTGTATTCTTATAAATTTGACTCCATTTTCTACATATTTTAGAAATTTGAACATTATCAGAAACATTGTAAAATTGTTTCCCATCTTTCTGTTTTCCTTTTAATATTGATTGCAATACCTTTGTTTGTGCAAAGCTATTTTTTAAATTTAATGTAAACAAAATTATCCATTTTGTATTTCGTAATGCTTTTCATCTCATTTGGTTATAATTTCTTTCCTTCTCCAAAGATCTGACAGATAAACTATTCCTTGCTCTCCTAATTTGCTATTGATATCAGCCTTTACATCTAAATAATGTATACATCTTGACCTTTTTTTTTCTTCCATATGAATTGTGTTGTGATTTTTTTCTAGTTTTATAAAATTATTTTGGTAGTTTAAACAGAAAGGATATTATAAATCATTTTCCCTAATGAATATTGTTGCAAAAAATAAGTATTGCACTGAAAAAGCAAACTAATTTAGGTAGAGTTGTCATTTTTATTACTTTATCTCAGTCTACCCATGAGCAACTAATGTTTTTTTGAGTTGTTTAAATCTGATTTTACCTGGGTGAAAAGTGTTTTGTAATTTTATTCATATAATTCCTGGGTTTGTCTTGGCAAAATATTGACAAGTCCCATATATTTTATATTGGCTACAATTATTTTAAATAGAATTTCTCTATCTCTTACTGCCTAGCTTTGTTGGTTTTATATGTTTATGTGTGGGGGGAGGTGTATGATTTGTATATATAAATATATATATATATGAAAGAGCTGATGATTTATATGGATTTATTTTATATCCTGTAATTATACATTTTAAGAAGTTTTTTAGTAGATTCTCTAGGATTATATAAGTATACCATCATAACATCTGCAAAGAGTGATGGTTTTGTCTCCTCGTTCTACAGCTAACATTTTCTAGTACAATATTGAATAATAGAGGTTAAAATAGGCATCCTTATTTCACATTGGGTTTTTTGAGGAAGACTTTTAACTTATTCCTATTACAGATAATGTTTATTGATAGTTTTTGATAAATATTACCTAGCATTTCAGGAAAGCTCCATTTATTCCTATGCTTTCTAATATTTTAATAGGAATTGTTGCAGTATTTCTAAAAAAAATTTGCATCTGTTGAGAAAATAATATGATTTGTAAACCAATTATTAATATGGCCCATTATGCTGATAGTTTTCATAATATTGAGTCAACCTTGCATCCTGGTATAATCCTACCTGATGATATTTGTGTTACCCTCATGAAAATTTTTTAAGTAATTATTTTCTTCTGTTAGCTCTTTTCCATTTTCCCAATTCTGCTTTTCAAAGAGTTGCTTTCTACAGTGAATTTCTTTTTTTCTATTGGCCAATTCTATTTTTTCTTTTCTTCTCTTTATTGATTTTTAAAATCCTTTTTGAGCTCTTCCAAGAGAACTTTTTGGACTTTACCCCAATTCATATTACTCTTTGAAGTGTCACATGTAGGCATTTTGACACTGTTGTCCTCTTCTTAAGAACTTGTGCTTTAATCTTCCCTGTTGTCATAGTAAATTTCTATAGTCAGAACTCCTTTTTTTGTTTTTTTGCTCATTTTTTATATTGTACTTTGTTCCTGAGGTACATGGGGCACTGTATCAAGCTTCTTGCAGTGGGCTACAGTGGTTTGGCCATTGACTTTCTACACTGAGGCCTCTGGGGTTGGTGGTTTGCCCACTGTACTAAGATGGCCTGATCTACTCATACCTGGGCTGTTGGGTTGCCCCTGGGATTGGGAGTGGGCAATTTGCCTTCTGTGCTGAAGCTGAGGGCATCATAGCTGGATTGTTATGTCACTAGCCTGCTAATCCCAGATGAAGGAATTTTTATTACTGATATGTTCTGTGCTAAAGGCTTCCTCCTGACTTGCATGGATGCTACCTTTTCTGGATTGCACTTTCCTTTTACCCTACTGAGACAGACCTTTCTTGAAGACTTTCTAACTTTTCTTGGGCTGGTTATCGTTTCACTCCTTAATTTTGTGTTTTCTGTCACTCTAGTGACAAGTCTTTTAGACACTTGATTTAATGTGGTTTCTTAGGGAAACTGGGGCAGCTCAGGCAACTTCCTGGCTTCTCTCCACCATCTTAGCTTGCCCTTCTCACCCTCACTATTCACTTATTTTTTTAAAAAGCATTTGCTTTCACAGAACAAAATGAATATTTCTTAAACAAACTATCTCAAATCTGTATTTAAAATTATGCAAGATTTTATGATAGATGTGACCAAAAATGCTTTTTTTCCATCTAATAGTCATACAATTGACTGAAAAGTATTAAGCAAAATGTAATCCTGCTACATAGATTCTTTTATCAATTGTGAAAGTGTTTTATTCAGTAGAACAAAATGCTTATTTCACTATTCTTTTCATGATACCAAGAGAGAATTAGTATGGTGTAGACAGAGATTAGAGGATTTCAAATGCTGCTTTACTTCCTCTGAACTTCAGTTTTCTCATTTGAAAAATGGGAACAATATCAGCCTATCTGACAAGGTTATTGTAAGACTCAAATGAGATGATGCATATAAAACATTTTACAAACTAGAAAGCTCTACCTAAGTGATCACTGACATGTTGTTATTATGACATGGGTTAGCTGGAGTTCATGTCAAGCCCTCTGCCAACTGATTTTATATTCAATCAGCTTCTTGGTGAGATGATATTGCTTGGAATCTCACATCATACTTCTCTACAGTATTTTGCAAATGAGCTAAAGTAAAATCCCACTTTTTGCCATCTCTCTCCATTTTATTGAGACTAAATTTGCAGCTAGTATTGTTTCTAGTCTCTTTCAAATTTTTTATGGTGGTTGTTATTTTGTACTGACAATTTTTTCCTGAGAAATTGAAATTATTGGTCCTGAGTTTTATGCACTTTCCTTTTTTTCATAATTGAGCATTAGTTTAAATGGGTCTCTTTAGCTTTAATCTATTCATACAAAGTATTTTCTCACCAGCCTTCCCATTTAACATTGACTTTTACCTTTTCTCTTGATTCTCAATAATTTACCTACTTTGAGGTAGCAGATCCTGGAATAACTGGTACATGTCACTAATGTCTTCTTTTCTCTTCAGATACTTTTTTTTGATTGTTTCAGTTATGTCCAATTCTGCATGATGCCACTTAGGGTTTTCTTAACAAAGATATTGGAGTAATTTGCCATTTCCTTTTCCAGATCATTTCATAGATGAGAAAACTGAGTCATGCAAAGTTAAGTGTGCCCAACATCACATAATTAGTATCTGTCTGAGACCAAATTTGCATGTGTTCCTGCCTCTAGATCTGGCATTCTATCTACCTGGCTTCCCTCTCTTGAGATATAGTCTGTCTGTCTGTCTGTCTGTCTATCTATCTATTTTTGTTTCTATTTATCTCTCTATTCTGTTATTCCAAGAGTATCCAGCACCTTCAATACTCTTCTTAAAGAGAATCTTCAGTACATACAGACATAAGGTCAGTAACCTCTTTTATTTATTCATTCTCAACCATATTTTCCAGCTAAGTTATTAGTATCTGCTTCATAACTATTCCTGGATTGAAATCATCTAATATCCAAATATATGCTGCCTTAGATCACATGATCTTGGCAACTTCTTCAAAGAATTCTGCTTCTTCATCTACAATTAATTAAGAGAATATAAGCTCCTTGAAAGGAAATGCTATTTTCCCTTTAGTTTGTGCAGCCAAAGCATCTAAAAAGAATACTTAAGAAAGACTTTGGTATTGAATTGAATTGAATGAAGGTTGAGATGTAAACTAAAATTATTTTCACATCTTGTTGACATTTATTCAGTTTAAGTATAATAAGACCAGATGATCAAGTAACTCATAAAATTATACTACTTGTTCCCTTTGGACATAAACCTATGATACATGCTTTTATTTCATTGCATTCTTTAGGCTCTCTGGTAATATTTTTAGTAAGAATGTTAGCACGGTTTCTATTTCTCAACGTGTATGGTAACTAATTGACCATTGGACAAAACTGACATGTTGAATTCTAGATGGAGATAAGAGCTGGATGTGTGACTTCACTGGTTTAGAGAGAGCTCTTTGAAGAAGAAAGATCCTCTGCCAATGCAGAGTGGAACCATCTCTACCAGTTATAGATTCTAGAGCACCCCTGAGAGATGACATGAATCAGTGTGTCAGAGCAGGATCTTGAACCCTTGTTTTCTTGGCTTTGAGGCCATCTTTCCAAGCACTACACTATCATTAGACACAAATATATATATATATATATATATATATATATATATATTAATATATATTATGCAAAAGAATTCTATACATACATACTTTTATTTGCCTGTTACTTTAAGACAGTTGTCTTTTAAACTGAATTGATCAATGAAAAGCAGACATACACAGTCTTCTCTCAGACACCAACTAGAGACCTTTCTGGTATTAGATCAGGTCAGAAATTGTCCTTCAATTTTTAGTATAACCTTCAAGACCCCTACAAAACCTCTCTAAACCACACTGAAGCATCAAAAAAGAATTTTCATGGAACTCAAATAAGAGGAAAATATAATTCTAAGAAAACTTATATTTATGAGTACTTTGAGGCTTCAGACATATTAAGAACAAAAACTACCAGTGAGGGGAGAAAATATATTTTAAGGACTTCTAGATATCAGAATAAGATTATCAAGGAATTCAAAATACAATCCTATAATAGCCTCTTTATTTTTATCACCAGAGACTTATTTAAAATAAGAAAAAAAACCACATATATTAAATAGTTCTCCAGGTTCCAAAGTTTGGACTATAAATTATTATATAAAAAGCATTTCTAGACAAATTCATGGATGCAGTGCCATCAAACTATTATATAAAAATGCCCTTTCACTTTCAAATATCAATATCCAGTTTTCCCCACCCAATGACAGAAAAATTCAAAATAATAATACTACATATAAAGATTTTCCAAGCAAATGCTACTTATTATTACTGATAATAACATATGCATAAAGTGATTTACTATTATCCATTATCCCTATTGATCTCATAACAATCCAGTGATGTAGGGAAGTTAAGAATTAATATCTCAATTTCAATGGTGAGGAAACTTGGCTTTAGAAAATTTAAGGTACTTTGGAGTTATTCTGTCTTTATATCTATAGTACCTTTCCTTACAGCCTCATACCTGTTAAAGCCATACCTTTTTTAAAATTTTCATTTTATTTTTATTTATTTTAACACACATTGCTTTATGAATCATGTTGGGGAAGAAAAATCAGAGCAAATGGGAAAACCCATGGGTGAGATTAAAAAACAGGAAAAAAGAAGTGAACACAGCATGTGTTGATTTACATTCAGTCTCCTCAGTTCTTCTTCTATGCAGATGACATTTTCTGTCCAAAGGGATTTCTTTGAATCACTGAACCACTGAGAAAAACCAAGTCTTTCACTCATTCTTGCTCTTATTATGTACAATGTATTCATTCTATTTGTTTTGCTCAGCATCAGTTCATGTAAATCTTTCCAGGCCTTTCTAAATTCAGCTTGTTCATCATTTTTTATAGAACAATAATATTCTATTAACTTCATATACTGCAACTTGTTCAGCCATTCCCCAATTGATGGGCATCTATTCTTTTTCCAATTCTATATGGAATACTTTTACCTTTTTGATGGCCTTCCATCTAAAATGGCACCCATACAAACTGAATTCTGAAACCAAATTCTTGTCATTATTAAATTAGAATAAAAGATTGAAGCCCTTAAAGAATAATTTCAATTTCAGATTTTCTATCAGTCCCAAATTTGTCAACTTTATCAAAGGTTTCTACTGCTGAGGCAATTATGAAAATTGATTTGGCATATAAGATTTCATTGCCTGCTCTTCCAGGGGTCAAACCAAGAAGTCCAGCTGGGGCCAACCAAGACCAATAATGCTGTGCCTAAATTAGAGAAGAGAATTGATTTGATCAATTATTTTGGTTCTATTTCAATAAAGTCTTTGTATGAGCTGGGAAGAAAATTGTCAAAATAACTTTTCCTGTAACAATCACTTCTAAAGGTCTTTTCTTTATGTTTTCAAAAGAAAAGATATTGTAACTTCTGAGAATGATTTAAGTAATATTTTAAAATAAATTCTGTATTGTTGCCACTTCTCTGACTTGGTTCACTTCATTACTATAATTTTATGTCATTTTAAGGAGTTAATATTCAGTTCGATAATACCTTTGAACACGTAAAGCATGACTAAAATACCTCTGATACTTTCTGAGTGTTGATTCCTTAATTGTATTAATCTTCCTTGGACAGAATTACAATACGCTAAGGAACCGGCTCATGATTTACAACTTGTTGGCTCTCATCTTGATGGTTTTCCATGACATTTGACCTAGTCTGAAACCCCCCCCTCCTGGATGCCAGCTTGAGGGTGAGCACCAAGTTGGGGGAGACAGCAAGTTCCCTGAGGTGAATTACAATCTGAGTTTATCTGTCTCAATGTCAATGTTTCCAAAGATGCTTAAAAGAGTTGTCACTATTAGAAATTCACCAGCTCCCAGAAATTTCAGTCCTTCTGATGTAGCTCCTATTCACCAACACCACTTCAATTCTGTCATCTAGACAGTCAGAAATATAGAAAAGGATCCAGCAAACATCTACCCAGGCCTCTGTTTCAATCCCGAAGCAGGGCACAAAATCTAATAAGAAGGATTTTTTTCTCAGTAAATTTTATACAGGGAAATGAGCTATCTCGTTGCTCATTCTTGTTGCAACATAACTTAAAGTGTATTCTGAGGTTATATTTAAAAAAAGTTGACATTGAGGATAGAGCCATAGAAATTACAAGGATAACCTAGAATTTCCTAAACTAACTATCCCCCTTCTCCATATGTGCATACAATATTTCCTAAGATCCATCGTATTGTTCATAGTGAACACAGTAAAGAAAAAGCCCAACAGAACAAAGAATGGTGGTGTGGTAGCAATTCCATTCATCACTGCCTCAGTTTACTTTGACATTAAAAGTTACCAAAATCAAAGCATTAAAAACAAATGTTTACAAGATGACATCAGAAAGAAGCAAGTAGATTCCTTATTACCAAAGCAACCCTCTTCCTGGATACAATGACTTCCATGAAATTTGGGATTTTCCTCCTTCCTCTCTGAACATTGATTCTCAGTCTTCTTTGGTGAATTTTCATCTCCTCCCATTCACTAAGTACCTTTCTCTCTATCCTTGGTCTTTTCTCTCCAAATTCTCATCCTTGGAAATTTCATCAGCTCCCATAAAATCAAATTACCTACATAGATAATTCCCAGCTATATCACTTCTCCTGAAATCCATTGCTACACAATGTCACCCACAAATATCTGTAACTCAACTGACCTAAAACAAGATTATTTCCCCAAAAAACAGTTCTCCTCCAATATTCCTGCTTTAGTGAAGCCACCATTACTATCCTATCACCCAAGCTAAAAACATTGGAGTCCTCCTTAATTCTCCTTTCCTCAATTTCCCTAGTTACTAAGTCTAGACAATTCCCTGATTTCTCTACATTTTGAATTTCATTATTTTGTATGTGTTTGTTTCTCTGTATACATATTATAGCCCTTCCTCTTTAGTAGAATATGTTTCCTGAGGGCAAGGAGTATTCTTGTTTTATCTGTCTTTATATTTCCAAGACTAAGTGTATGTATGACATAACCTAGGAACTTAATAAATAATTGTAGAATTGAGTTAACTGGAATAAAAGGCAAGCCAAGTAGGTAGCATACAAGAGGTTGTCAACACTAATACCACTAATCATCTGATTAAATTGAAACAGAAAGGAGCCATAATCCATTCTGCATTTGCCAAACAGCAAAACAAACAAAAATAAACTGGATGTCTTGAATACTAGCCAGATTTATATGCTATTAGGAGCTGTTTTACTCTGTAAATTTCCTATTAGCTTGGGAAGTCTGTGGTTTGAACAACATATTGTTATTATGGAGGCTTTTAACACTTTCTATAAACCAATATTCATATTCTCCCCCAAGAGAAGTAAGTAGCATTATTCAAAAATTATCTGATATTTTGTCCTATCAATATCTCATTGTCTTTCTTAGCTTTCCATAATTCTATGCTAAAGAAAAAATATTCATGCACATATTTAATCAATATCAGATTGTTTGCTGTCTTGGGAAGGGGGGAGATAATAGAGGGAAAGAAAAAATGTGGAACACAAAGTCTTACAAAAATGAATGTTGACAATTATTTTACATGCATTTGGGAAAATAAAGTGCTATTGAAAAATTTTAAAATAAGGAGCAAAAGGGGCAGCGAGGTGGCGCAGTGGATAGAGCACCAGCCCTGAATTCAGGAGGACTGGAGTTCAAATCTGATCTCAGACACTTAACATTTCCTAGCTGTGTGATCCTGGGCAAGTCACTTAATCCCAGCCTCAGAGGGGGAAAAAAATAAGTAGGAAGGAAGAAAGAAAGAGAGAAAGAGAGAAAGAGAGAAAGAGAGGGAGGGAGGGAAGGAGGAAAGGAGGAAGAGAGGAAGGGAGGAAGGGAGGAAGGGAGGAAGGGAGGAAGGAAGAAAAAGCAATGGTTTCTGGGAGGCAAGAATATAATTAGTATGGGGCAATTATGATTTTTTTTCAGTGTTAAAAGTTAGATGATTCTAATAGCACTTTGAAGAGCATCTAGTGGCACAATAAATATAGTGCTGGGCTTAGAGTCAGGAAGATTCATCTCCCTGAGTTCAAATCCAGCCTCAGATATTTTCTAGCTCTATGACCCTGAACAAGTTACTGTTTGCCTCAGTTTCCCCATCTGTCAAATGAGGAGAAGGAAATAGAAAATTACTCCAGAATCCTTGCCAAGAAACCCTAAATGGGATCACAAAGAATCAGATAATATTGAATACTGCAGTCACAAATAGTACTTGTCTCCCTCAGGAAACAGAAACAAGAAAATTGTATAATTATTTCATAAGAATAATTAGTAGGAAGCTTCCAGGCAGCATACTTCTTCCCCCTCCACAGATATCCATATATTGCCAGAGGTCAGGTAAATTCTTAGCAGCTCCATTTTATTCCCTCATGGCAGCAGCCTCATATTTTCCAAGATCTTTGCCTCCCTGGAAGAGTGAGATGGGATCTCTTGAAGCCTGAGATCAGATGTCTTTCCAAATCTCCCAAATTATGTAAAAGATCATTTCTAATTCTGGCCACTGGCATCAGAATTTCTAGTTGTAGCTCTATCTGGCAGGAAAGAGATCTGTTTTCAGTCCTTTCTGCTACTGACTTACCCTAAGACTCTAAGCAAGTCACTTCAACTCTCAGGCTCCTCGTTGGCAAGGTGAAGGCATTCAATCACTAAAAAGAGCACTGGTTGTTGTCAAATGAGGATGGAGGTCTTACTCAAGGACCATTAGGAACCTTTCCAGTACTAAATCTATGACGCTATAATTTTCTATGATCCCTTTGCTATTCACTCATTTTAAGCCAAGCTTTCCCCTTGCTCTAGAAACTATTAGGATAAGGATATGGGGGTCACATATCTAGTTAGTGTTTGAGGCCAGATTTGAATTCAAGGAGATGAACCTTCCTAACTCCAGGCCCAACTCTCTATCCATTGTGCCATTAGTTATGCTTCAAGTGCCATTAGAATCCACTTATTTTTAGTACCCTGAAAAAAAAAGTTGCCCCATTCTAATTATGTCCCTGGCTCCCAGAAACCATTGCTTTCTCTAGTATAAGAATTTTTTCTTCTGTGTAGGATTAAGGAAATCTAAGAAAGACAGTGAAATATTGAGAGGACAAACTGTCAGCAACTTTCTAAATGACACTCCAGCGCTCCATAATGGGAGAAAACAAAAGATTAAATGGTCAGTGCTTCTCACAAAAGTCCAACGTGGAGTGGGGAAGATCCACAGGTTTCCACCAGACCCATACAGTTTTCTCAGCTTTAACAACTATGTATAATGACAAAGTAACTGGAAAATGAAAGCTTAAATATAAAGGGACTTTCAAAAGAAAAAAATCTCCATAGGCCAGTTTTCTGATGGTTTAAGACTCTGCAGATGAGATGAGAGTATGAAGAAGGGGTAGCCATTACCGAATTTGCCTTGCATGATTTTATATTGGTTATGGCTTTTTTATTTCTTACCTTTTTAATGGGTGAGGGAGGGAAAGAATTTGAAACAAAAAAATAAAATAAAATTGATTTTTTTAAAAAAGCATTAAGGATTAGGTTATTTTAAAACTGGAATCAGCCTTTGAAGAGAGCTGGTCTTACAGGAAAATAAAAGGAGCCTTTCAATAGCTGTGTCTGATTTCCTCTGCTGTCCTTTCTGGACATCATGAAAGAGATCAACTTATTCAGCCAAGCCCAGCTTGGAGCTCCAAGTTATAAGCTGTAGGTCCTCATTCTGGCCCTTAATTTTTAAAATAAGGAAGTCAGAAAAGATGCTCTCAAATTTCCCTTCATGTCTTGATTTTTCATGATTCAGAGATTCAGATATCCTATAAATTATGTTCCTAGAATATAATAAAAACCTGCAGAAAGTTACTGAAATCATAGGATCTTAGATTTAGAGCAGAGGTTCTTAACTGGGTGTCTATGGATCTCTAAAGCATTCATGGAGAGATTTCAAGGGATCTATTCATTTGAATGGGAAGAAAATGATCTATTTTCATTCCCCTTTGATTGAAGTTTAACATTTTCTCCAATTATTTAAAAGCATTATTCTAAGAAGAGGTCCAGTCATAGGCTTCCCCAGTTTGTCAAAAAAATCAATCATGGTGCGCACCGCATACACATACACATTAAGAACTTCTCATTTGAAGTTAGAAGGAATCTCAGAGATTATCCAATCCAACATCCTCATGTTCTATACAGATGAGAAAATCAGAGTCCCAAGGACTACAGTGTTGTACCCAGGGCCATATTGGTTATGATGTTATGTTTCTCAACGTGAGTATTATTACGAACGGTTTGCCTATAGATGCTTTCTCTGAAAGCAAAAAGAAAAACAGGCAAAAATCCACACACCCAGAGAGAAACATTGTAGAGGCAGAAATTGTAGAAAGAGGGGCCAGATTCCTCAGTGTTGTTGTTTATCCTTTATTTTCTTTTTCTTTTTTTAAACTTTAATTGATTTTATTTTTATGAAATTTTTTATGAAATAAAACAAGCATTTCTATAACACAGTAAAATAATAAAAAGATGATTGCACATGAAACTGCAAATCTATTATTTACTATTTGCTATTTCTTTTAAATATGTAATAAATTTATCATGTGAATTTTTTTCTTCCATCCCTCTCCTAGGATGGCCATTAATAAACACAAATGTGTATATATCACATATTTTGTATATATATATATAAACATATATATATTTCATATAAATAAAATGTAAAATCATACCTATATGCTCCTACTTATCAGTTCTTCTTGTGGATGCAGATAGCATCTTTCTTCACATATCCCTTGTAGTTAATTTATATATTTATAATAGTCAAAATGACTTAGTCACTCAAAATTGTTCTTAAAACAATATTGCTGTTACCATATACATTATTCTCTTGGTTTTCCTCATTTTATTTTTTATTATTTCACACAAGTCTAATCATGTTTTTCTGAAATCAACAAGCTCATAATTTCTTATAGCACTCCATCACAATCATATACCATCATCTGTTAGCCATTTCCCAACTGATGGGCATTCCGACAATTTCCAGTTCTTTGTCATCACAAAAAAAAGCTGCTATAAATATTCTAGAACACACATGTTCTTTTCCTCTTCCCCTAATCATTTTTGGAAATAGACCTAGTAGTGGTATTGCTAGGTCAAAGAGCATAGGCATTTAACAACCCTTTTGACATAATTCCAGATTGCTCTCCAAAATGGTTGGACCAGTTCACAGTACCACAAACTGAATTAGTGCCCCGATTTTTCCACATTTGTCACTTTCTCCTTCAATCATTTTAGCCAATCTGATAGGATAAGAGGACTGATGAGATATCACAGGTTGTGCCTGAATTGAATTTCAGTGAGATAGAGTTGCACAAAATCATCAGCTTCACTCTCTCTCTTCCACAGTCATTGAAGTCCAGTGGTAGGACAAAGTCAAAATGACCAGCAATGGTTCAGGATGCAGTGACTGCTCTTGGCCAAACTCTAATAGCTCCATAACACTTGCTTCAGCAGCCTTCATGGCCACTGGAACAAATCGTTCTCATCCACCTATTCCACTGGAGGAAGCCTCCACGTGCTTATGGTAAATACCTCTCTAATGGATGGGTTTGAAGCCTGTCAATTATTCTCAACTTAACTTAGCCCACATACCAAGATGAGTTTACTTCAATATGGCTACTACACATCTTACAGCTTCTTAGAGCCACAGGTAAGAAGATGAACATCAAAGGTAAATGAGCAATCCTGAAAAGGGTCTCAATAAAGCTTCCCAGTAGAAGTGCTAGTCCTCCTTGAGTATCCCATATGCTAAATATGACCCATAATAACTGCTAATCAACTCCACCAAGAGACAGATAGGCCTATCTGTCATAAGGGCCCTGCTCTGATGGCCCCAGACCACCAATTCTGTTTCTAATTTAGCCCTTCACCCTAGACTACGGGACTTTTCCATTTGACTTGCAGTTAGAATCTTCCATATGTATTGTCAGAGCCATTAGAATCTGAGCTCTTTGTGAAAGCAGGCAGCATCCTGAATTTCTATTTGTATGTAGCCTTTTTCACTGGCACAGTAAGTGCTTAATAAATGCTTCATTCTATGACTTAAGAATATATTTATATTCTGCTTTACAGTTTGTAAATATCATCCCAATTCTACAGGTAAAGAAACAGAATCTCTGAGAGTTTAAGTGAATGATCAGGATCACCTAAATTAAAATCAGACTGCATTCTAAGACTCTGGGGGAATGAAAATGCAAAGAGAAGAAAGGGCATGTTGAGTTTGTGAATCCTTTGGTTGCAAGAAAGAGTGTTAGTAGAAGAGTGAGATGATTCAAATGGTGCCTTTGGAAAATTGGAAAATTAAAGGAAGAATACATTAAAGAGAGGAGAGGCTAACATAGGGAAATTATCATGGAGAACATTGGAATTGTCCAGGTAGAAGGTGAAGAGGGTTCAAAGTAGAGAAGGGATTCTCTTATTTCCAAGAAGATGCCTGTGGGAGATGATAGGGAGAAAAATCTAAGAGGGCTTTACAGTGGGTTGGACTGAAGGAAGAGGCAGAAGTCAAAAGGCAACTCTGAAACTGGAGTGTGGGTTTTGACTAGGGTATTGGTTAAGAAATTTGGGAAGATAAAAGAAAAGTCTTGACCCCTACAAAAGATCAAAAACAAGCTAACTTCCAAGTAAAGGAGCTGTCCAAAAAATTGCATTGTAAAACAAAAATTTGCAAACTCAGCCTTCCACTTCAGATCAAAGAAATCTACTGACTTGGAAGTTTTTCACCCTCTAACTTCTTTCCATAACCATTTTGTCACAGCAGTGAAGTCATTTGCACAGGACTTTAAGGTTTGCAAATTGTTTTTCATACCATTATGTCGTTTGCTGCTCACAACAATTCTACTAAAAGTATTAATAAGACCATTTTATAAATGAGAAATTGAGGCCCAAAGAGGTTAATCCTCTTGCCCAGAATCCCACAGAGTCTAAGATGAGCATCCCTTCTTGGTCATCCTGTTGCAAGTTCAGCCTTCAGTTCATTACTCCACATTGCCTGTCAATGCAGCCTAATACAGAGTAGCCCCCTCAGTCCTGTTTTCCATTTTGATTTAAGTTCTTCTCTGCTCCCCAGATATTAATTTCATGGCTATTCACTTGTACATCGAGTGATAATGGAGTTGAAAATTCCAAGTCCCAAATCAAAGCTTTGCTGTGTACCTCACATATAAGCACCATTAAAAAAAATCAAAATAACAGTAATTAATATTTCTAGGAAATTTCACATCCACACATGGTCGCATTTGAGCCTCACTACAATTCTGTGAGATTGATACTATCCCACTTTTACAGATCAAAAGAGTAAGACTCAGCAGAGCAAAGCACAGATAGTGTCAGAGAGTTGAACACCAGATTTTGCCTCTAAGTCAAACCCTATCTCCACTATAAAGGAGAATTTGGAATGCTCCAGAGGGAGAGATTCAGAGTTAACTTTCCTCTGAAGTGGCCAGCAATTTAGACCCTGGGGGCAGAGCTTTGTGTTGTTTCGCCCAGACCGACCCTTTCTGACTCCATTTGGGTTTTGCTTGGCAAAGATACTGGAGTGGGTGGCTATTTTCTTCACCAACTCATTTTACATATGAGGAAGCTGAGGCAGACAGGTTTAAGTGACAGCCAGAGTCAAAAAGCTAGTAAGGGTCTGAGGTCATATATATGACTTTAGGAAGACTAGTCCCCGTCCATTGCTCTCTCCACTACTCACTAGCTGTACAAGTGAATAAATGTTTGGGAAAGATTTCAGTTCCATAAGGTAAATCAAAAGATTCCTTTCCTTCCTTTTTTTTTCCTTTTCCCTTTCTCATTCCTTTTCTTTTTCTTTCCCTTTCCCTTTTGTTTTACCCTTCTTTTTTCTTTCCTTTTTCCTTCCTCTTTCCTTTTTTTTTTCCTTTTTTTTTCCTTTCTCTTTCCCTCTTTCTCATTCCTTTTGTTTCTCTTTCCCTTTCCTTTTTTTCTTTCCCTTTCCTTTTCTTTTTCCCTTTCCCTTTCCTTTTCTCTCTCTCTCAGGTTCCTTTTCTTTCTTCTTCCCTTTCCTTTTTCCATTTCTCTTTCCCTTTCCTTTTCTCTTCTCTTTTTTTCCCTTTCCCTTTCCTTTTCTCTCTCTCTCTCTTTCAGGTTCCTTTTCTTTCCCTTTCCCTTTCTCTTTCCCCTTTCCCTTCTCTCCCTATCCTTTCCTTTTCTCTTTCTCTTTTTCCCTCTCTTCTCCTAAGAGGGAGGAGGAGCACTCACAGGAGCACGGGGTATCTTTCCCTTTCCCTTTCTGTCCCTATCCTTCCCTTTTCTCTTTATTTTTTTCTCTTTCTTCTCCTAAGAGAGAGGAGGAGCACTCACAGGAGCACAGGGTATCTTTCCCTTTCTCTTTCCTTTCTCTCCCTATCCTTTCCTTTTCTCTTTCTCTTTTTCCCTCTCTTCTCCTTAGAGGGAGGAGGAGCACTCACAGGAGCACAGGGTCTCTTTCCTTTCTCTCCCTATCCTTTCCTTTTCTCTTTCTTTTTTTCTCTTTCTTCTCCTAAGAGGGAGGAGGAGCACTCACAGGAGCACAGAGTATCTTTCCCTTTCCCTTTCTGTCCCTATCCTTTCCTTTTCTCTTTCTTTTTTTCCCTCTCTTCTCCTAAGAGGGTGGAGGAGCAATCACAGGAGCACAGGGTATCTTTCCCTTTCTCTTTCCTTTCTGTCCCTATCCTTTCCTTTTCTCTTTCTCTTTTTCTCTTTCTTCTCTTTAGAGGGAGGAGGAGCACTCACAGGAGCACAGGGTATCTTTCCCTTTCTCTTTCCTTTCTGTCCCTATCCTTTCCTTTTCTCTTTCTCTTTTTCCCTCTCTTCTCCTAAGAGAGAGGAGGAGCACTCACAGGAGCACGGGGTATCTTTCCCTTTCTCTTTCCTTTCTCTCCCTATCCTTTCCTTTTCTCTTTCTCTTTTTCTCTTTCTTCTCCTAAGATGGAGGAGGAGCACTCACAGGAGCACGGAGTTATCTTTCCCTTTCTCTTTCCTTTCTCTCCTTATCCTTTCCTTTTCTCTTTCTCTTTTTCCCTCTCTTCTCCTGAGAGGGAGGAGGAGCACTCACAGGAGCACGGGGTATCTTTCCCTTTCTCTTTCCTTTCTCTCCCTGTCCTTTCCTTTTCTCTTTCTCTTTTTCCCTCTCTTCTCCTTAGAGGGAGGAGGAGCACTCACAGGAGCACAAGGTCTCTTTCCTTTCTGTCCCTATCCTTTCCTTTTCTCTTTCTCTTTTTCCCTCTCTTCTCCTGAGAGGGAGGAGGAGCACTCACAGGAGCACGGGTATCTTTCCCTTTCTCTTTCCTTTCTCTCCCTGTCCTTTCCTTTTCTCTTTCTCTTTTTCCCTCTCTTCTCCTTAGAGGGAGGAGGAGCACTCACAGGAGCACGGAGTTATCTTTCCCTTTTTCTTTCCTTTCTCTCCCTATCCTTTCCTTTTCTCTTTCTCTTTTTCCCTCTCTTTTCCTTAGAGGGAGGAGGAGCACTCACAGGAGCACCGAGTCTCTTTCCTTTCTCTCCCTATCCTTTCCTTTTCTCTTTCTCTTTTTCCCTTTCTTCTCCTAAGAGGGAGGAGAAGCACTCACAGGAGCACAGGGTCTCTTTCCTTTCTCTCCCTATCCTTTCCTTTTCTCTTTCTCTTTTTCCCTTTCTTCTCCTAAGAGGGAGGAGAAGCACTCACAGGAGCACAGGGTCTCTTTCCTTTCTCTCCCTATCCTTTCCTTTTCTCTTTCTCTTTTTCCCTCTCTTCTCCTTAGAGGGAGGAGAAGCACTCACAGGAGCACAGGGTCTCTTTCCTTTCTCTCCCTATCCTTTCCTTTTCTCTTTCTCTTTTTCCCTTTCTTCTCCTAAGAGGGAGGAGAAGCACTCACAGGAGCACAGGGTCTCTTTCCTTTCTCTCCCTATCCTTTCCTTTTCTCTTTCTCTTTTTCCCTTTCTTCTCCTAAGAGGGAGGAGGAGCACTCACAGGAGCACCGAGTCTCTTTCCTTTCTCTCCCTATCCTTTCCTTTTCTCTTTCTCTTTTTCCCTTTCTTCTCCTAAGAGGGAGGAGAAGCACTCACAGGAGCACAGGGTCTCTTTCCTTTCTCTCCCTATCCTTTCCTTTTCTCTTTCTCTTTTTCCCTTTCTTCTCCTAAGAGGGAGGAGAAGCACTCACAGGAGCACAGGGTCTCTTTCCTTTCTCTCCCTATCCTTTCCTTTTCTCTTTCTCTTTTTCCCTCTCTTCTCCTTAGAGGGAGGAGAAGCACTCACAGGAGCACAGGGTCTCTTTCCTTTCTCTCCCTATCCTTTCCTTTTCTCTTTCTCTTTTTCCCTTTCTTCTCCTAAGAGGGAGGAGAAGCACTCACAGGAGCACAGGGTCTCTTTCCTTTCTCTCCCTATCCTTTCCTTTTCTCTTTCTCTTTTTCCCTCTCTTCTCCTTAGAGGGAGGAGAAGCACTCACAGGAGCACAGGGTCTCTTTCCTTTCTCTCCCTATCCTTTCCTTTTCTCTTTCTCTTTTTCCCTTTCTTCTCCTAAGAGGGAGGAGAAGCACTCACAGGAGCACAGGGTCTCTTTCCTTTCTCTCCCTATCCTTTCCTTTTCTCTTTCTCTTTTTCCCTCTCTTCTCCTTAGAGGGAGGAGAAGCACTCACAGGAGCACAGGGTCTCTTTCCTTTCTCTCCCTATCCTTTCCTTTTCTCTTTCTCTTTTTCCCTTTCTTCTCCTAAGAGGGAGGAGGAGCACTCACAGGAGCACGGGGTATCTTTCCCTTTCTCTTTCCTTTCTCTCCCTATCCTTTCCTTTTCTCTTTCTCTTTTTCTCTTTCTTCTCCTAAGATGGAGGAGGAGCACTCACAGGAGCACGGAGTTATCTTTCCCTTTCTCTTTCCTTTCTCTCCTTATCCTTTCCTTTTCTCTTTCTCTTTTTCCCTCTCTTCTCCTGAGAGGGAGGAGGAGCACTCACAGGAGCACGGGGTATCTTTCCCTTTCTCTTTCCTTTCTCTCCCTGTCCTTTCCTTTTCTCTTTCTCTTTTTCCCTCTCTTCTCCTTAGAGGGAGGAGGAGCACTCACAGGAGCACAAGGTCTCTTTCCTTTCTGTCCCTATCCTTTCCTTTTCTCTTTCTCTTTTTCCCTCTCTTCTCCTGAGAGGGAGGAGGAGCACTCACAGGAGCACGGGTATCTTTCCCTTTCTCTTTCCTTTCTCTCCCTGTCCTTTCCTTTTCTCTTTCTCTTTTTCCCTCTCTTCTCCTTAGAGGGAGGAGGAGCACTCACAGGAGCACGGAGTTATCTTTCCCTTTTTCTTTCCTTTCTCTCCCTATCCTTTCCTTTT
Organism: Sminthopsis crassicaudata; assembly: GCF_048593235.1. NCBI lineage: Eukaryota > Metazoa > Chordata > Mammalia > Dasyuromorphia > Dasyuridae > Sminthopsis > Sminthopsis crassicaudata. The sequence continues at coordinate 18,876,037 of NC_133619.1, read as the reverse complement.
CTCTTTCTCTTTTTCCCTCTCTTTTCCTTAGAGGGAGGAGGAGCACTCACAGGAGCACCGAGTCTCTTTCCTTTCTCTCCCTATCCTTTCCTTTTCTCTTTCTCTTTTTCCCTTTCTTCTCCTAAGAGGGAGGAGAAGCACTCACAGGAGCACAGGGTCTCTTTCCTTTCTCTCCCTATCCTTTCCTTTTCTCTTTCTCTTTTTCCCTTTCTTCTCCTAAGAGGGAGGAGAAGCACTCACAGGAGCACAGGGTCTCTTTCCTTTCTCTCCCTATCCTTTCCTTTTCTCTTTCTCTTTTTCCCTCTCTTCTCCTTAGAGGGAGGAGAAGCACTCACAGGAGCACAGGGTCTCTTTCCTTTCTCTCCCTATCCTTTCCTTTTCTCTTTCTCTTTTTCCCTTTCTTCTCCTAAGAGGGAGGAGAAGCACTCACAGGAGCACAGGGTCTCTTTCCTTTCTCTCCCTATCCTTTCCTTTTCTCTTTCTCTTTTTCCCTTTCTTCTCCTAAGAGGGAGGAGGAGCACTCACAGGAGCACCGAGTCTCTTTCCTTTCTCTCCCTATCCTTTCCTTTTCTCTTTCTCTTTTTCCCTTTCTTCTCCTAAGAGGGAGGAGAAGCACTCACAGGAGCACAGGGTCTCTTTCCTTTCTCTCCCTATCCTTTCCTTTTCTCTTTCTCTTTTTCCCTTTCTTCTCCTAAGAGGGAGGAGAAGCACTCACAGGAGCACAGGGTCTCTTTCCTTTCTCTCCCTATCCTTTCCTTTTCTCTTTCTCTTTTTCCCTCTCTTCTCCTTAGAGGGAGGAGAAGCACTCACAGGAGCACAGGGTCTCTTTCCTTTCTCTCCCTATCCTTTCCTTTTCTCTTTCTCTTTTTCCCTTTCTTCTCCTTAGAGGGAGGAGAAGCACTCACAGGAGCACAGGGTCTCTTTCCTTTCTCTCCCTATCCTTTCCTTTTCTCTTTCTCTTTTTCCCTTTCTTCTCCTAAGAGGGAGGAGAAGCACTCACAGGAGCACAGGGTCTCTTTCCTTTCTCTCCCTATCCTTTCCTTTTCTCTTTCTCTTTTTCCCTCTCTTCTCCTTAGAGGGAGGAGAAGCACTCACAGGAGCACAGGGTCTCTTTCCTTTCTCTCCCTATCCTTTCCTTTTCTCTTTCTCTTTTTCCCTTTCTTCTCCTAAGAGGGAGGAGAAGCACTCACAGGAGCACAGGGTCTCTTTCCTTTCTCTCCCTATCCTTTCCTTTTCTCTTTCTCTTTTTCCCTCTCTTCTCCTTAGAGGGAGGAGAAGCACTCACAGGAGCACAGGGTCTCTTTCCTTTCTCTCCCTGTCCTTTCCTTTTCTCTTTCTCTTTTTCCCTCTCTTCTCCTTAGAGGGAGGAGGAGCACTCACAGGAGCACAGGGTCTCTTTCCTTTCTCTCCCTATCCTTTCCTTTTCTCTTTCTCTTTTTCCCTCTCTTCTCCTTAGAGGGAGGAGGAGCACTCACAGGAGCACAGGGTCTCTTTCCTTTCTCTCCCTGTCCTTTCCTTTTCTCTTTCTCTTTTTCCCTCTCTTCTCCTAAGAGGGAGGAGGAGCACTCACAGGAGCACAGGGTCTCTTTCCTTTCTCTCCCTATCCTTTCCTTTTCTCTTTCTCTTTTTCCCTCTCTTCTCCTTAGAGGGAGGAGGAGCACTCACAGGAGCACAGGGTCTCTTTCCTTTCTCTCCCTATCCTTTCCTTTTCTCTTTCTCTTTTTCTCTTTCTTCTCCTAAGAGGGAGGAGGAGCACTCACAGGAGCACAGGGTCTCTTTCCTTTCTCTCCCTGTCCTTTCCTTTTCTCTTTCTCTTTTTCCCTCTCTTCTCCTTAGAGGGAGGAGGAGCACTCTGAGGAGCACGGAGTTATCTTTCGCTTTCAGACTGGCACTGCCGGGTCTCTCCCGCTCTGTACTTGCACACTCAGCACAACTCCTCCTCACTTAGTGTGCCCAAACCCCCTTTTCCCTGCCCCCCCCCCGATCGCTCGGTGCGGATTCAGGGCTGGGGGGGCCGTGGAGCCTCTGTCCGCTGAGTTCACAGAGGAGGGACCGAGGCTCCGAGAGGCGGGATCGCGGGCAGCTCTGGCTCGGAGCCCGGGCAGAGAGCGCCGCGATCCCCGCCCCCGCACCGCGCGCACAGGCGTTCGCTCCCAGCCGCCTTCCTTCAGTGGGTCCCGGACGGAGGGCTCCCCGGAGATCCCTCATGGTGCAGCTGGGGCTCGGGGAGCTGGGGCTGGACCGGTCCCAAGTCAGCATCTCCGCCCCAGCGGCCCTCGGCGTCCGCGGTCCCACACCGCCCCCTGCCGGCCGCAGCGCGCACTTCTCTGAAGTCCCTCGGCCCGGCTTTGTTCCCCGGACCCTGAGGAGAGTTACAATCCGTCCCCATTTATCGAAGTGCGTCTGAGCCGCGCATCCGCTTTTAGAGGCCTGCACCAGGCGTCCCGGGGAGGGTCTGACCGGGGAATGACACAGTGTCCCAGAGTCTGTCCGTCAGGAGACGGGAGCAGGGCCGGGGGGGGGGGGGGGGGGGGAGGGGGAGATCACAAACTAGCCGGGGCTCGGGCAGAGCCGGGCCCCCCCTGTGCCACAGCGGCCTGCGGCCTGCAGCGTGTGAGCAGGCCCGGGAACGGGCGCTCGCACCTCGGGGCGGGAAACCAACGCCGGCTCTCGGCGCGGGTCCGGAGCGGTCCGGGAGTCCAGGCCGAGCGTCAGGGCCTCCCTTTATGTCCGCCTGAGAGGGGGGCTCGAAGAAACGGGGCGGAGCTGCCTTCAAGCTCCCTTACGGCCGCCCGAGACCCTCCTGTCCTCGCGTTATTTTCCTTTTAAAACAAGAATGCAACTTGAGGCATCTCCCCCCCCCCCCGGGAGGAGAAACGGTCTTTTTCTGCTTTGTTCGAAAGAAGGTTTTGTTTATTTTTTACTTTTTACCTGAAAATAAAAAGATTCAAAGATTTGGGTGCGGAAGAAAGAAAGGGGAGGAGGGTGGAGCTGAGGAAAAAGGGAAAGATTCTTGGTCTGATTGAGGAGAGTTTTTTGGTTTTGTTTTTTTTTTTGCTTTTTCTTTCTTTTTTTCTGTAGCACAAGAGCTCCCCTCCACGGCCCTTTCCGGAACTGCATCCCACATTTCCCAACACTCCCTTGGTGGACTAAGAGTTGAATCATTTGCTTATAAATGCCAAGTATACAAAGGATTGATTGGGGCTGTTTGTGAATTTCGGTCTATTTTCGTTATCCCCTCAGGCAGAGATGGCTTCGGAAACGTCGGGGAGGAAAAACACTGAACTGTTATGTAACCAAGGAACACTGAGCATCCAGGCGGGATCAGTCAGCTGATCAAGGAGCCCTTATTAAGCAGCTACTAATCAGTATGCTGATAATTACCCTAGTATAATATTATAATTATTATTGTATTATGTATATTATTATATAATTATTACTAACCTATTATAATAATGGCTGATTATTAGGCTCCAGGAGTAAAAAGATGAAAATGAATCGGATCTTGCTCTGTAGAAATCAATGACTTCAGGAAACATCTATAAGGACACAGCAAACATTCTGAGGCCTACCTCCAACCACTCGTTCGCTGTTGGGCCCCTCACATGCTGCTCTGGGCTGCGGCTTCCTTATGTGTGACATGGTGGGGCTGTACCCAGTGACCCGGGCAGGTTATTCCTCAGTCATTTCACTTGTACCCGCCTCTTTCGTGATCCTATTTGGGGTTTAAATGATTGGTCACTTCTTTCTCCAGCTCATTTTACAGATTAGGAAACTGAGGCAAACCGTTAGGTGACTTGCTAATGGATAAGTATCTAAGGCTGGATTTGAACTCAAATCTTCCTGACTCAAGGTCTAGCGCTCTGTCCTTTGCACCAGGGTTCTCAAACTATGGCGCCGCCCACTGAGGACGTCTAGCGGCCTGCCAGGTTATGCAAATGGGCTGAGGGGCGGAGACAGTGTGAGCTGATGTTTTTACTAGAGTCCGGCCTCCCAAGTCTGAGGGACAGGGAACTGGCCCCCTAGTTAAAAAGGCCGAGGGCCACTGCTTTGCACCCTCCCGCTGTCCCCCATATATTTTGATGTTTTTATAGATAACATATTTCAAGGGTGATTATAACGTCACTAGATATTTCTGCAGCCTGACCCAGGCTGGTTAATAAACACCTTCTCTGATTTTAAGAAACAAAAGTCAAAGAAATAGATGGGAAAAGAGAGGATAAAGGAGAAGAGAGGAAGGGAACAGTCAGAGTGTGATAAAATGGAAAGAATGCTGTGTTTGCAATAGAGTGCGGCTCAGTTTACAGCTTTGTAGATTACTGCAGATCATTCCACCTCCCAGAACCTTATTTTCCTCTTGTACACAATGAAGTGGGATTCAACTGGATGATGTCAAAGGGCCCTGTCAGCTCTTACTTAGGATTTCTGAATAAAAATTCAGGAAAATTTAAATTCTACCCTCATTCTCCTTCGCCTTGGCTCTGTTTAAAAATTCTGAGATTTAGTGAAAAATATGGGAAGATAATGTTGGTGTCCAGAAATAATGAATAGGTTGCCTACCTGCTGTTTCTGAAGGGAGGCAGAGCCAGTCCCCAGTTTTTCCCCTATTTTTATAATCATTTCTGGGAGAAAGGAAGGAGAGGAAAGCGCTGTAGAGTGGGAAGCAGGCTGACGTTAGAGGCAGAGGACCTAGCCTTAAATCCTGTCTCTGCTTCCTTAGCACTTGGGTAAACAGGGACAATTATTTAACTTCTCTGGACCTAAGAGCCCTCATCCATAAAATTAAATGGGATGGGTAAGAAGGTGGACCAAAGAACATCTAAATGTCACTTCTAATTCTAAGTTCATTAAGGTATGACCTTAAAAATGATTTGGCACCAGTCAACTGAGTGGGAGGGTAGAATACCTTGGAAAGTCAGCTAGAGCTGAGAAGAGAGAGTGACAGGAAAGTAGGAGGGAGAAATGGTTTTCTAACACAGAAATGCGGATAACTGTTGTCGAGGATTTAGATAGATCAAAATGTAATTTCAAAAAAATATTAACTGGGAAAATTGGATGGGAAAAAATATTAAAGAATCTTAGGATAGTAAAGGGTTATGAAGGGCATCTGGAATGGCCGTCCTGAATTGGGGACAAGGCAGTTCCACCTACTTTGCCTTGCCTATAGGCTCAGTACAAGCATGGGAGCCTCAGATCTATTTTAGCACCAGTTGGAATGGTTATTTCCTCCCTTCCCAGTATCATTCCCTAAACTAAAAATTCCCTAAAGCCTGTAGAGCTTCCCTCCCCAATGCAGTAAAGGGAACAATATTCCTGATTCACAATGCCCTGGAGATATCTCTGGGTAGGAAGGTTTCAGAGACAAATTTTGCCTAAGGCCAACCTAACAAGAAGCAAGAGATTCTGAAATACTGTGAATCTTGCTGAGATGACATCTGTGAATGGGGGAGGGAGGAGCATGGTCAAGTGCCGTGCAAGATCCAGTCATGAGGACAGAAAAACAATAACAATCTTCCCCAAAAAGTATCCTTGATATAGGAAGATAATTCCTCCTTAGCCAAACTATAGAATAAAACTTTAAGCAGGAAAAGAAACAGAGGGTTAAATTTTAAAAACTCAGAAAAGGACCTAGGACCATGGACAGAGGAAAGAATTCAGAGGAAAGGAAATGGGGTTCTCTGTGAGGTCCTGGGCTTTGGAGGGCCCATATAGGAGCATATTCACACTCTTAGCACACACACACCCCTTGGATTGGATCTTAGTTTTAGAAGTCACCACCTTATGATCAAAGACCAGGCTGCCTGGGGCTACTTCTCCAGGGTAGCAGAAGAGTTCACCTTCACAGGATCCATTCATTCCCATAACCCATCTGTCCAGCAAAGACATTTCTCATCCTTTACATATATCTGTGATGTGTCTTTCAATAGCATATCCATCAGCATTCTGGATGACTGTCTTAAGGACATTCACAGATTTAAGTTGTCACATTTTAACATGAATTCCTAGGCTTTTGTTGGGCTCTTGGGTATGGCAGCTTAAAACAGATGAAATAGTTAACAGAATTTGTTATGCAACCTTAATGCACTCCATTAGTTCTAGGGAATGGGTCTAATGACACACCGTTAACTCTAATACACCCTCCTCAGAATTCAGTGACCACAGGATATTGGGACTCCTCCAAAGGAGTTTAGGAGGGCCCAAGGCGCTCGCACTGACATCAAATGCATTTCTCAGTTCAATGAATACAAGATTAGAAGGCAGAAATGCAGATACTCATCCACAAGCAAGACCTGTGTCTGCCCTACAGCAGAGATCATAGGTGCCAGGCCAGAATACAGACTAAGCTATATCCTAGTTGCTGAAGCTACTGCCATGGTTGAGAAGAACTCTCCACAATTAATGAGACTGAAGGTAATGATGTTTATTTATCCAGGTGTAACCAGGTGCCACAATGGCTAGAGTACTAGACCTAAAGTGATGACTCATTTTCCATAGTTCAAAATTGGCCTCAGATATTTATCAGCTGTATGACCCTGGGCAAGTCATTTAATCCAGTTTGCCTCAGTTTCCTCACCTATAAAATGGGCTAGAGAAGGAAATTGTAAACCACTCCAACACTTTTGCTGAGAAAATCCCAAATGGGATCATGAAGAATTGGACATGACTGAACAATAACAATATTATTACCCAGGGCTTTATAATTGTAAGATGTTTTCACATACTCTGAAGATCAGGATAATAATACTCTGACTACCTTCCTCATAGGGTAGTTTCCCAAAAAAATGATTTTAGAAATGCTTGGAATCATATAAAAGTCAGTTATAATATTAACATATAATATCTCAGGCTCTAACTTGATCTTGATCTCGATCTAGAATCTTGCATAGGAATTGAAAATTATAAGCTGCCATCAGAATTTTTGCAATCAGCTCTTTAAACTTCTCTCCCCCAAGACCACATTAGGGGAGAAGACTAGAAGTAAAGGAAACTGGAGAGGAAAAAAAATGGAAAGAGAAGGATGATATCTCTGAATAGATTCCATGACCTGGATCTCTTTCTAGGATTTATAATCAAGAGAGCATTGGTTCTGTAATCAACATATGATTCTAATCCGATTTCTACCACTTGGTAGTATGTGACATTTGCCAAATCACTGAGACCATTATACTTGCCCTTTGGGGGATGTGAGGAGAAACAAATTATGTCATTTGAAAAAACATTTATTAAATATTAAATATCTATCATATACAAGACTCTTTGCAACATAGGTGCAAATTAGAATATTATAAAACAAGATTTTGAGCTTCATCTTAAAAATCACTAAATCTAACCTCATTTCATTGATGAGAAAATTTAAATAAAGATAAGGGTGAAGAACTGGTCCAAGATCATATATATGACAATAGCAGAGCCAAGAATCAAACTTTAGACTTCTTCCATTACAACAAAGAATTAAATTATAAGGGTGAAGGACAGATCCATACCAGAGTGCTATTTTTTGAAATGATGAATTAGACATAATTAGCAGGGGTAGAGATAATCAGTGAATGATTCGATTTTTGCCTTCCCAATGCTTGGTATTCCTTCCCCCATTTCCTTCCCTTACAGCATCCTTAATTATTGAAGTAATCTCCAAACTACCTTTCTGCTTCTAGTTTCAACTCTAACCCAACCTTTACACAGCTACCCAAATAATATCTTAAAGGTATAGAACTAATTTCATTCCTTCAATGTTCAAAAGTCTTCAGTGGTTCACTCTTTATTGCTTACTGAATAAAATACAAACTCTTTGGACTGTTACTAAAGGCTCTCCATCACCTGTCACATCTTTAGTCACATCGTATCCTACTCCTCTCCACAGTCATTTGTTTTTGCCAACCAAACTAAAGTAGTCATCATTTGCCTGCCCTTTCCAACCTTTGTAACTGTACAATGGTACCCTGAGGCTGTTTTCCATGCCTCCCTGTTTCCTTGCCCTCTCACCTCACATTTGTTGTAATCCCCAGTTCTTTCAAGGCTTATTTATCTTAAGTGCTGTCACTTCTATGACTCCCCTCCTCCTATTGTGCCATCCCCCAGTTCTGCCAGTACAGATTTTCTCCCAGTTCTCCATTTCGAGTGTCTCATTCTTCTCTAATTGGACATCTGTGATGTACTGATTTTAATGTAACTTGCATTCTACTTTTATGATTTTCATTTAACCCCCTTACTAGATGTAAACTCTTTGAGGGAAAGGATTACATCTCATTTTATCCTTGTATTCATAAAACCTAGCATAATATATCAATAAGCATTTATTAGTGATGATCTATGTGCTGGTGGTCACTGTACTGGATACTGAGGATACAAGAACAGAAAATAAAGATTTGCTACCCTAAGAGAGTTTACATTCTATCAAAGTAGATGGCATCTACAGAAATTAGTTTGTCACAAATATATATAAACTAAATGCAAGGTAAATGTATCTAAAGATGCATAAGATTAGACTGGTCCTGGATCTGCCAGTAACTAGCTATGCGTCACCGTCAGTAAGTCACTTACCTCCTAGGTTTAAGAGAGTAAAGTAAGGGGGTTGTGGTCCCTGTTGTCCTTTTCCACTCTGACATTTTCTGATTCTATTTCTTTCCTCAACAACCTGACTTGACTTTAGTCTTTCTATATAGAACCACTTTCTATGAGCCTCAATCAGGGACAAAGAGACTCTTTCTGAGCAAAAACATCTGGCACATGGTGGACAACACAGACACAGCTGCAAACGCCACCAAGGTCTGCCCGTTAGGGCTCCAAACATTCAGCACCTGCAACTCATATATGAATACACTAAAACATGGGTCTTGTCTGACCCACCCCACCTTCAGACAGTGATGACTGTTATTAGTTTCATCTTCAAATATAAGAGATAATAACAGCAATTTGAGTCTTTGAAAAAAATTTCCTCCCACTAGAACTAGTACAACTGAAAAACAAGCTACTGAGTGCAACTGTTAAGGTTCCCCCACAATCATCATAATAACACACTTCTCTAGCACCTTATGGTTTACAAAGACGTTTCTTCAAAAGGATCCTGTATGCAGTGAGGAAATTACTGCACTGGAATCAGATGGCCTGGATTCGAATTCTGTTTCTGCCACTTAATAGCTGGGTGACCTTGGTAAGGCAATTTAATTTAACCAATCCCTAGATCCCTGTTTCCTCATCTTTTAAATGAAGAGATAGCCTTTAAGATTTCTTTCATCTTTACTGTCATTTTACAAATGAGGAAACTGAGTCTCATAGAAGAAAAACAATACAACCACGATCAAATTGTTACTACACAATAAAGCCAGAATTCATACCCAGATCTTTTGACTCTTCCCACGTTGCCTCTGCAGTTTTGTACTCAAGTCTGGGTGCGGCATAGACCCATTTGAAATGTGTTCCAAATTTTCTACTTGGAAAAATTTGACAACTGTCCTCCATTTGATCCAATGGGATTTTTTTTATTGACCAGCTTTGACATAGAATGGAGTGCAACTGGAAGGTGTCTTTGGGAAGGAGATTTACTCTCCTCTGTGAGATGACATCCCTCCAGGTTCTGCTCACCAAAACCTCCAAGCCAAGAATCTGTCACTGATCCCAAAAGGGGAAGGGGAAGTTTCTCTAGCAGCAGGCTAGGTTGATGAAAGAGTATAATTTCCAGGTGACAGGCTGTGAATCAAAATTTACCTGAAGCTTTGTTCTTCCTCTCAGGTCACTAGAGAATCCTTTTCTTAGTTTCTGAATTGAATATATGAAATATTGACTGAGATAGGCTTCATTGTAGGATCCACACGCCCATGGACCCACAGGCAAATCACTGGTAACCTCTCAACAGCGAAAATCATGTTTCTGACCATCTGTAAGGTAAGCATGGGAATTGAAAACCACAAAGATGAAAAAATCCTTTTAAGTGTGCTGTTTATCCATTTCCCAAATGAATCGGTCTATTGTGGTCAGGAGCTGGCATATGTGGGCAAAGGACAGTTCAAACTAATGAAAAGAAATAAAGCAGTCCTTGTGTTTTGCCCTTGTTAGTAATCCCCTGTTAGAAGAGATCAGATAAGAAGATTGCAAAGTGGTTCACCACTGGCTGATTCCCTCCACCTACCCAAAAATAGTTCCCTATTTCATTAGAGCTTTGAATACTAAGTGGGGAAAACTGGGAGCAAATAAAATCATTGATGGCTTTCCATAAGCATCACTCCTGTTCTGCTTTCTGGAGCTGTGATTGACAAAATTCACCTCTTACTGGATCTTAATTTGCCCTTTAGATGAGAAGATCATATAAATAAGTGGAAAAAGCCCAATAAAAAGAAAGCCTCCTCATTAATCCCTCTCCCCTAAACTAAAACAGAGAGACCTCCCTAAAAGCCCTAAGGGCTTCAAGGATGAACACTTAAAAAGTACCAGTTGTAGGAAAAGGAAATGAAATAGCAAAGGAAAGTAGAAGAAAAGGAAGGGGGAAAAGGGGAAAGGAAAAGGAGGGTAAGAGGAAAAGGAATGTGAGGGATGTAGAAGACCTTTACCCAAAATGATTACTCAGAGATCACTCAGTAGAAGGCAGAAAAGTTGTTTATTGAAAACCTCCGGAGGATGAGCCGTCCTATCTGGAGATAAGAAAAGAGAAAGCTCCCAGTAAGAGGGCTAAAGAAGTAGTAAAGATAGATTTTATACAAGAAATTACATCACAAGTAAGAGAGAATTGAGAAGGGGAGGGGGAGGCATCTAATTGATTGTTGCTATTTGGAGAGATTGGAATGGAACTTTTCTGTTTCCCCAAAATCTCCTGATTTCTGGGAAACAGAAAATCAGGCCTTCAGGCTTAATCAAGCAGATAGTGGTCCAGCTAATAGACTAAAAATCGATAAATGTCAAATACTGATAAATGTCATCAGCTCAGGTTAAGTAAATATGGTTATAGCTAGCCAAGTCTCAAGTAAATATGGGCCTGCACATATTATACAGGTCATGAGAAACATAGAAATAATGAAAATAAAATACAGAAAAAGAATTCACATATTCTTGTTAAGTTCTTCACCTTTTCTCTCTCTATTCCCTACAGGAAGAAAAGGAAAATGGATGGGAGAGGAAGGAGAGAATGAAGGGAGAAAGAAATGGGAAGAGGAGAAAAGAGGAAGGAGAAGGGAGAGGAGAGGAAAAAAAAGAGGGAAAAGAGAGAGCAGAAAGAAAGAGAGGAAGGGCACAGAGGGGGAAAGAGAGAAGGGGCACAGGGAGGGTAGGAAATGGAGGGAAAGAGGGGATGGGAGGGAAGTGTAAATGGGAAGATAAAAATAGAAAGAGGGAAAGAAAAAAAGAGAAAGGAAATAAAGAATAGAAAGGGGAAAGGAATAGAAAGAGGAAAGGAATGGAAAAGGATAATATCCCATTTCAGATAACCTTTTCCCTATATCTTGGGTTAAGATTCCCAGCCTTTGGTTTATACCCTGAATATTGTATCCTGTTATAGAATTTTATATATTCCACTTGACCTCTGACCAAAAGACTCAGGAAAGGACAAGATTAGTTACAGGGAAGTGAAAAAATTATCATGGGTTCACATACAGTTTAAGTTGGGCTAAGATGGAATAGTCCTTATTAAATTTAAACTTGTCAAGATATTCAGAGACACCTGTTTTCCAATGCTAAAGCCCAATAAGCAGCTGTGCCCTAAGTTTGGCATAATAACAACCTTTTAAACTCGCCCTTTGTATGATTTAGCCATAGCAAAATGCCAGAATTGTTTCTGATCATGAATCCTGACTACAAATCAAACCTGTTACATTTTTACTGTTACCCCTCATTTTCAGGGCTGCAATTCACTGCCTAGCTGTAGGTATAAGTATTGGAATCTCCTCACACTGCCTCCAGTTCTGTCCAGCTAGGGACAGGGCTCTGGCGTGTGTCCTTACTTGCAAGCCATTCCCCTCACTTTGAAATTAAAATTGTTTGATTCTTGCCTCTCTCCTGCTTTGTTCAGCACTGGCCACCCATAGGTTAGAGTTCAGTTCTGATCTGGTTGACATTAACTGGTGTCAGAAGTGGGACTGCACATAGAACTGGGTTATTGGACTCTCCAGTACCAATGGAAATAGACTAGATTTATTTCTCCAGGGTCTGACACACATATTTCCATCAGATGAGCCCTCATCTTTTGTCCCTATTCCAAGTCCTGCCCTGGTTGAGTGTGAAGAAAACTCCAGAGCCCTTCCCATGATCCAGTTCATCTTGGATCTCTCTGGTAAGGATATCCTATCTGAGTTGTTATCTGGCTTCTCTGCATGTCTCTATAAAATTGTAAGTGCCTGCCTTTTAAATGCTCATCTTGGTAACTTGTGTACCTCAGTGGAGCCAGCTAAAATTAGAATTGTAATTGTGTACTTTGTTAGAATTCTTTGTGTCTTTATCTAGCTTGTCATTTTTTCTGTGTTTGTGTCTTTGTAAAATATAAAATGTCTGTGCTGTTTGTGTTGTGATTTCTGTGATTGAAAAATTTCAAATGCAGCCATCCAGAAAAACTTGATGTAGCTTCAACATATTAATGATGAATCAACTATCAGGTATTTGCTGTATGTTTGAAACCACATATTATGGGTGCTTTTAATTTATAAGTAAAGGATAAATGAAGTGTTAACTGTTAGGACTTGGATATCTTTCCTGATGTTTCCCTAAATTGTGGTTAGTTAAATTTTGCTATTTAAGGTAAGAATTTCTGGAACTGTAATTTACTGTTGTTTTGAGACTTGATTACAGGGATAGTTGTCTGAATTATCATGAAGCTGTGTCATGAAGTAGAAAATACAATCAAGAACTACTGAAAGTGGATATCTGTTCTTGGGGAAATTTTGGAGATAACTATGGCCCAGCTCAGGTAAGTACCTGTTGACTGTATTTCCCCATTTCTGAAATGGAAATTTCCCCATCCCCCAATTAATCCTGAGTTTTGGTTTTGATACACTGTGATTACACAATTCCTGTTAGATATGACTCATGCCTGAAATTACACAGGATTAAGGGAGTTTTTACCTCTGCTACCATGTCACTCTTTTTTTCTTTGTAGTACCACACTAAATCTACTAAATAATAGATTAATACTGGAACATATCTGAGTTACTATAATATATAGTATAATATATAATATAATATAATATAATATATAATGTGATAACATTATAATATGGGAATTATGTTTTCCTAAGGGGGAAATGATTAGACAAAGTAATAAGACAAAGATGTAGTATGAGAGGTTTCTACATAAATGGTAAATTTTGAGAAAACAACAGGATTAGACTGTTTTCTCTAAAACCTATATATAGATTTATATGATTGGCTTCCAAATTTACCTGTCATGGAGATTTAAACTTTGAGCATGTTTTAGCTCAAAATTTGGTTAAGAATTTTACAAATAACTGGGCTTACATCCCAAAGAGATCTTAAAGAAGGAAAGGGACCTGTATGTGTAAGAATGTTTGTGGCAGCCCTCTTTGTAGTGGCCAGAAACTGGAAACTATGTGGATGCCCATCAATTGGAGAATGACTGAATAAATTGTGGTGTATGAATATTATGGAATATTATTGTTCTGTAAGAAATGACCAGCAGGATGATTTCAGAAAGGCTTGGAGAGACTTACCTGATCTGATGCTGAGTGAAATGAGCAGGACCAGGAGATCATTATACATTTCAACAACAATACTGTATGAGGATCAATTCTGATGGAAGTGGCCTCTCCAACAATGAGATGAACCAAATCAGTTCCAATAGAGCAGTAATGAACTGAACCAGCTACACCCAGCGGGAGAACTCTGGGAGATGACTATGAACCACTACATAGAATTCCCAATCCCTCTAATTTTGTCTGCCTGCATTTTGGATTTCCTTCACAGGCTAAATGTACACTATTTCAAAGTCCAATTCTTTTTGTACAACAAAACAACTATTTGGACGTGTGTGTGTGTGTGTGTGTGTGTGTGTGTGTGTGTGTGTGTATATATATATATATATATATATATATATAGTATTTAATTTATACTTTAACATATTTAACATGTATTGGTCAATCTGCCATCTGGGGGGGGGGAAGGAGGGGAAAAAGTAGAACAAAAGGTTTGGCAATTGTCAATGTTGTAAAATTACCCATGCATATATCTGGTAAATAAAAACTATTTAAAAAAAAAAACAATGTTACAGATAGATTATATGGATAATAGTAAAGAAAGTGAAATTATTTTAAAGTATTGATCTGATAATTATAAAAGGCAGAAGATTCATTTTGACATTGGACTTTCATAAATTTTTTTAAAGATCCTTGTATCAGGTAGGTACAGGATTTAGATAAGGAGAGAAGCAGCAAATGGCATACAAACTAAAATTCCATGAAGTTTCAAAATTGGAGAAGCAAATTTAAATGATATTATTGAGTAATTTAGGAACTTCTAGATTTGTAACCAGAGAAGCAGAGCCCTTTTAGAGTTTTCCTGAGAATAAGTATATTGTCCAAGAAAAGATATCCAAGGACAGATCACTGTAAGAGACATTGCGACTCAAAATGTACTGATTGAATGGGTATTGAGAATTGGTTACTAAGATACAAGTAAACTAGAGGTTAGTTAACATTGTAGATAATTATTTTCATGGTTTATGTTTAAGTTTTCTTGGTTACCTTGGTGATATGTAAATTTCTCTTCTCAGAACTAGTCCATTGTGAGCCCTCTAAGTAGTTTGATCTGTACCTGACTTAATATAATTATACAATTATGGGCATTGAGAGATTTTTATTGCATTCCTATCCCTGTGTGGCTGGGAAACTACATCATCTCCATAAGTTATTTAGAGACTCTTAACTAAGGAGCCATGTTATGCTGACTAGAAACTCAGATCCAAAGATTGATACAAGGAATTTTCTCACTATTGTCAAACCATATGTTTACTCTGAAAACTGGCAATCAATCATTGCTTCTAAAAGGCCCTTATTAGGTCTTTCTGACTACTCTCACAGCTGTCGAACTTGTGGGTGTGGATTCCTGGATCATTCGAAGGAAGCTCCTGCTCCCCAGGTGATAGTAAAACCTTTCAGAGACCTCAAAGTTCACATAGTATGGACTCAGATACAGTCGACATTCAGATGAGAGAGAGGTCCTAAGATTCCAGATCAGGGATAAGTATAATGCCCTAGGTTTTGTTTTCCTCTTCCCTTTTGCTGTGCCCAATCACAAAAGCCTTGATTCATTTTCTCCCTCTATATTTTTTGCTTTATCTTTGCTATCTTTATTTTTTGCTATATCTTTTCTGCTTGTTAATAAATAATATAATAAAATATTTAGGACATATCCCCTCAGTAAGGCCTCTCAAGGAGCTCACTATTTGGGTAACATCTCATCCTGGCATCTCTTATGGCACTTTGGCTTATACCTGCCTCTCCTTTATTGGCCAGAAATATAGGGTTTCTTTCAAACCCTCTCCTTTGGCCAAAAGGGGAAAATGTCAAGATTTTAGGAGACATCCTGCTCTTCAGAGTTAAGACACCACAAACCTACTGGGCCCTGAGTTTGGCATAACAACAATCCTTTGCACTCACCCTTTGGATGATCTCAGCCACAGAAAAATTCTAGAATTGCTTCTGGTCATGAAGCCTTGTTGTGAATCAAACTTATCACATTTTTGCTGTCAGTGCTGCATTTCACTGCATAGTGATGGGTATAAGTATTGAGATGATGGAGTCCCTCCTACTAGGCACATGTGTCCTTCCTTGCAAGCCATCTCCCTCACTTCAAAATTAAACTTCCATTTGCTTCCTGAACTCTCCTGCCTCTATCCTGCTTTGTTCAGCTCTGGCTCCCACAGGTTAAAAGCTGATTTCATTCTAGTCGACAAATTTTATGAGAAAAAGACTGGCTGAGAAACTGGAAACTGAGTAGATGCCCATCAATTGGAGAATGGCTGAATAAATTATGGTATATGGATATTATGGAATATTATTGTTCTGTAAGAAATGACCAACAGGATGATTTCAGAAAGTCCTGGAGAGACTTACAGGAACTGATGCCGAGTGAAACCGTTGTACACTTCAACAACAATACCGTATGATGATCAATTCTGATGGACGTGGCCCTAACAATGAGATGAACCAAATCAGTTCCAATAGAGCAGTAATGAACTGAACCAGCTACACCCAGTGAAAGAACTCTGGGAGACGACTATTAACCACTACATAGAATTCCCAATCCCTCTATTTTTGTCCACCTGCATTTTGGATTTCCTTCACAGGCTCATTGTACACTGTTCAAAGTCTGATTTTTTTTTTGTACAGCAAAACAACTGTTTGGACATGTATACATATATTGTATTTAATTTGTACTTAACATATTTAACATGTATTAGTCGACCTGCCATCTGGGAGGAGGAAGGAGGAGAAAAATTAGAACAAAAGGTTTGGCAATTGTCAATGCTGTAAAATTACCCATGCATATATCTGGTAAATAAAAACTATTAAAAAAAAAAAAAAAAAAAAGACTGGCTGACCCTTAAGTCTAGAAGTCAAGCTTCATGGGAAGGTACTAAAAAATTCTGATTTCTAGGATGTTGAGATTAGAAGAAGATACCCAAATTAGTCTCAAATTCAGAAAGAAGCAGCCAGAATGGGATAACTCATCCATCAGTGCAGTATTCAGGATTTCAAACATCAGGGATCTGCCTGTCCTCCTAGATAGAAGTGGGAGGAAGGCATGTATCTTCCTAGCAGAGAAGTACAGGACAGTGACAATGACAACCTGGAATTGTTTCTATTTAGGTAAGAACCCATCTGGTGAACTATGTAATATTTCTCTTCAAAATAAAGTTTAGTTCCAAATCTGCCATTCTTCTGCACATTCCCCCTTTTGTGTCTCTTACTTGTACAGCTTGATCTAGCCCTCTGGAGTCAATCTTTATCTTTCAGCTGTTTAGCCTTTCATTTCCCTTAGGCAGATAATCAGATACCTGTCAATCCCCTGGGCTGGAAATCATTCAGGAGAAAAACTGGAAACAGAGGCATCCTGCTCTCTGGAGAGATTCCTCAGTACAAGGGTTAAATAATGCCGCCCCTCTCCCCACCAAGTGACTATAATTCTCTAGTCTCTGCTCTGGTACAAGTATTTTAGTGGTGAATGACATTTGTGAGAGATTAAATTATAGAGTAGGCATCCTCCCATGACACCAGAAACCTAAAGCCTTTATTATAACAGGAGGGATTTGTTTTGGTTTAGATTTTTGAAAGCCCTCCCCTTTAGAAGGTAGGTGGAAAACCAGAGAGATGGAGTTTTCTTCAGAATAACTTCGAGCAAATGAATTTGCTGACTAAGTCCACCTATGTCTACAGATCAATATATAGTTATAGATAAAGGGGTCATGTAGATAAAGGATCTTTTTTTAAAAACAGATAGAGATGATTGAGACAGCAATGTAATACGGTGAGAGGACTGCTTCAGATTCTACCTCTGATAACTATAAACTAGTATGGCCTTCAGCAGCTCCCTCAGTTGCCTCATCTATAGAATAAGGGGTTGAGGGGGCAGCTAGGTAGTGCAGTGGATAGAGCATCAGCCTGAAGTCAGGAGGACCCGAGTTCATGGTCTCAGACACTTAACACTTCCTAACTGTTTGACCCTGGGCAAGTCACTTAACCCCAATTTCCTCAGCAAAATAAAATAAAATAAAATAAAATGAGGGGGTGGATAAAATAGCCTCTCCCAAAAGAACTCTTCCAGCTCTAGATGCATGATTTTGTGATTAGATGGGGTCCTTTCCAACCCTGTATGATGATATCTTCTTCCAGATTAGACTATCAGCTCCTTCAGGGCAGGGTCTGTTTGATTTTTGTCCATGTTTCCAGCACCTGGTGCACAGAGCTTAATTAAATGCTTGTTGATGGTTTATTAGTGTGTCTAATAAGGTGTTATATATTTATATTTCATTTGCTTTGTCACTAATTCCCTTTTAACTAACTGAGTTTGGAACAAATGGGTATAGAAAAATAGAAGAAACATTTAATGAAACATTTAGATGGTAATACCTTTCCTTGGGTAAATGAAATATTTTGGGTAAATAAGTATTTTCAAACTGCTGATCAAAGGTTCAGCAACCCTGGTTTTTCTCCCCTGTAGTTTTATTAAGGAATCAAAGTAGGTCAGGCAAATCAGGAGTCACGATGCTAAGCTACCCTTCGATGCATGTTACTATCACATACTTCATGTTTTCCATACCTTGAAGGGCTAGAGAGGGCTGCAGGAGGGAGCTATGGGTACTGAGAGAAAACCAATCAGCTCCACATTGTCTTTTATTAAATCTCCCAACCAAAGGGCTAAGTATTCCACCTAAACGTAACCATTTATCAGAAGGAACGAACATTACAAAGGAAGCAGCTGTGAAATGTCTTCAGCTAAGTAGAGAATCTGAGTTGGAGAATTCTACTGGGAACTTGCTGTTAACACTGCCAGGAGCTCTCTTGTGCTTATTATTTGGATAAGAACTGGAAGAAAGATTGAAGAAAAGAGAACCTGGGTCTTACTTGTGCCTTCTTTGCAGCCTGTCCTCTGCACATGTCTTTTAAAGTCAGTTTGGGAGTGGATACCCCTCAGTTTGGGAATGGCTGAATAAGTTACGGTATATGAATGTTATAGAACACTATTGTTCCATGAGAAACAATCCGCAGGATGATTTCAGAAAAACCTGGGGAGATTTACCTGAACTGATGCTAAATGAAGTGAGTAAAACCGAGAGAATATTGTACACGGCAACAACAAAATCATGCGATGATCAACTCTGATGGACTTGACTCCTTTCAACACTAAGGTGATTCAGACCAATTCTAATGGACTTGTGATGAAGAGAGCCATCTGCACCCAGAGATAAAGCTGTGGGGTCTGGGTGTGGATCACAACATAGTATTTACACCTTTTTGGTTTTTTTTCTTGCTCTTTTTTTTTCCTTTTTGATCTTATTTTTGTACAGCATGATAAAGGTAGAAATATGTAGAGAAGAACTGCACATGTTCAATATATATTGGATTGCTTGCTGTCTAGGGAAGGAAATTAGGGAGAAGAGAGGGAGGAAAACTTGGAACACAAGGTTTTGCAAGGGTGAATGTTGAAAACTATCTTTGTATGTTTTTTTTTTAATTAAAAGCTATTATTAAAAAATAAAAAATAAAGCCAATTTGAGGGCATAGCTTCTCTCTGGGCATTAGGAGTTTGGTTTTTTGAAAGAACTGGGTTCTAGATCTTCTCTGAGAACAAGATACTCAAGGAATGTCTTTTGAAACAATGTTCATTTATTGAACTTATTTTAAGAATGCAAGAAATGTAATGAGAATATAAGTTACAGAATTCAGAAAGCCCTATTTTAATAATTCAGATAATTTCTTACAGACTATAAAGCGGTTTAGAATCCTTTTCACATTGGAAGGGACCTCAGTTGAGCCAACTACAACCTGAAATTTAAATCTCTATAATCTCTCCTGAGGGATAATGTTATAATAAATAAGGTATGGGACCTAGAGTAAAAATGAACTGAGTTCACATCCTATCCCAGATACTTATTAGCTGTGTGATTCTGAGTACCTCTTTGTGCCTCTTCCTCTTCTGAAAAGAAGACTTTATGGCCTCTGGGATCCCTTCCAAAGGAAATAGTGATTTCCTATAATCTGATTGTCTACATTTGTCCCTGTCAGAAGGCCTCTCTCTGGAGTGGGAAACTCAAGACTCATGGGGTACCCATTCCTTTGGGAAGTAACTCTCACCTTTAAAAAGCTCTTCTTTATAATAAACAAGAATCTACCTCACATCAATTTCCAGTCATTGATCCTAGATTTCTCTCTAGGTTTACATTAAAACAGAACAAGATTATCATCAGCTAGCCAAGTTGGCCTTGAGGAAGCACGAATTTTCACCTGAAAAGATCTTTAAGGTCAGCTAGCCCAACCTCATTTTTTACAGATAAGAAAATCAGGCCCCAAGATGTTTGAGATTTGTTCAAAGTTACCCTGGGACTAGTAAATAATGGATCCACATACTAAGCCCAGCTTTTTAGCTTCAAATGCAGTGGATTTCTTCCACCACACTTGGTTGCTTCTCAATTGAATTGTAACCACTTCTCTTAGAATGGAAAAATAAAATAAAAAGACATCAGTGTATGGTTCAGAACCCGGCACACATTAGCACTTAATAAGTATTTGTTGAATTGTATTAAATTAGATTGTCTCTCTAAGCTTTGTCCATTATCTACTCTGGGACATATGCAAAATCACCATCTGATTTCCCAGATTATGTTATTTTGTCAGAGAAAAAATGAATTAACACTCCTCAGGAAATACAAGAGAGAGAAGATGGTTTAATAAAGAACAACCGTGGAGTCAAAGACTCCAAGTTGGTTTCAACCTCGCCTCTAATAATGCTATTTTTGTGACAAGGGCCTTAACACCTCAGAGTCCTCTAACAGTTCTCTAAGGCTATCTATTACCTATGAGCTGCTCTTCCACATTGGTAGAGGGAGCTTTCATGCTGGGAGTCCCTTCTACCAATGAAATCATGTCTGGACCAAGAAAAAAAATGCCCATTGTGCCTTAGCAGGAATCAAGCTGCAAAACTAGCACAGTTGAGAATGTCTACCACCCACTCACTATCAGTGAAGAAGCCCAAAGCCCAAGGAGAAACACCCAGTCTACCACATTTTATTTTCTCCTCGCTATTGAAATTCCAGCGGAAGAGCAAAGAACTTATTGCAAACCGCCAACAGCAGACAGATTACACACAATTCAGCCCTAAGAGTCTGTCTAATCAATGTGCAGGCCCGTATTTTTCACATTTTATGGGACAGCAGGGAAAAAGGCTGAGAAGAGCCAATTTGCAGCTGTGTTTTTAATTATGCCTTCTATGTGAAAGGAACCAGTTTGGGCTTTTTTGTTGGGTTATTTTTTTTTTCCACCAAGAGGCTGCAGCTGCATCTCTAAGCCAGGAAGGCCTAGTGTTTACAGCACATAATTGGATGCCATAAAGGTCCCGGATCCCAAGGTGGGCCAAGCAGCCATCACTCCGGAGGCCCCGGTCAAGCCATTTGATTTTGTGCCTCAGTCAACCCAGCTGTCAAAGTGCATTCAAGCAGCAGGCAATGACTGAAGAACAGATGCTAGATGTGGGGAGAACTGTCCTGCTTAATTACAAACACCCCTCAAGTCATTGTCACAGGAAAAAACAAGTAAAAGAGTTCAAAAGTTCCCCTTTGCCTGCAGTTTCTGCCGCTTCAGTGCTGTGAAAAGCATCTCATGGACAATTTCCTTTTGGCCATATAGTAAAACAGAGATAAAATATAAAATCTTCAGATAATAGGAACGAATAATAATAATAACAGCATTTTTTGTAGGTTGTAAACGTTCTACAAATGGTATTACCTCATTTGATCCTGACAACAATCCTGCAATGTGGATTTACAGCTAGCTCTATTTGACAGATGAGGGAAATGAGGCTGAGAGATTAAGCAATGCTTGGGGTCACAAAACTGGTACATGTTCAAGATAGGATTTGAAATAAGATCTTCCTGTTTCTGGATCCAGTATAACCTTCATTTCACCTCCTCGTTACTCATAAATCATTTTAAAGATGGCAATAGATAGACATCTCTCTAATTCCTTTATATCAATAAAATTACCTGTATATATGTGTGTATGTATACATATATATATTATATACACTTTTATGAGAATCCAGGGTCTTTTCCCCACCATGATGCGATAAGGCGGTGAAGTCAGACTTTAATTCTATATGTCTCAAGGTAACCTTCAATGTCAATGGAACACAAGCCCAAGAAAATTCTACCTATCTGGAAACACTTCAGGAAGTAACCCAGAAGTCATCATCATCATCATCATCATTATAATCATCATCTTCATTCCCTCCTCCAAGTAAGGAGGGTTGATAAGGGCAGTCCTTTGATGAGATTATAGAGAACAGTCTTTTGTTTCCCAGTTTATGAGCACCATGGAAATGGTCAGTTGGGTCTTGTGGAAAGAAGCCATAAAATTCTTAGTGATTGATTGACTGGGAGTGAAGAGGACAGCCTTTTATGGGAGGGATGACCATCTATGAAGGAGAGTTCTCAGATTAGCTCATTCCCTTGGGTTTCTTTTTTAACTCAGAAGACAAGGAGCAGCTTAATTCTGTGGAGGAAAAAAGCCTATCTCTTCCACCCAAGCACTAAAATGTCTACCTTGGGTCAAAAGCACATGTACCTGGCTGTGTTTGCCTGTGACCTGAGAAAGGATAGTAGCAACAAGATCACGAGAGATTCTATGCACAAGCATGGGACAGTAACAGCTACACATAGCCTCAGTCTGAAAGGGAAGCATTTCCATTATAAGTATTTAAGGTAGCTCATGCAATCAAGAAAAGGACAGACTTTATTTCATTCCTCAGAAAATGCAAAAAATACAAAGTATTTACAGGAGCCCAGGAAGAGAAATATAAACTCATGAAATGCTCAAATGGCCTATTAATTTCCATCAAAAATAAAAACCGAGCTTGGAGTTGTTGGTGGCATTCTATTCATTTCCTCATTCTATCATAATCTCCTACATAACCTCTCCCAGATTCAAATGTCCCCCAGAAAGCAAAAAACAAACAAACAAAAAAAAACCTTTGAAGCTGCTTTTTTCTCTTTTTCTCTTGAACTAGGTTCAAATTGTTTCCATATTTCTCAAAAGCCTCCATGTTCTGCAATCTCATCAGCTTGATAAAGGAACTTATCACACTGACCTGAGTCCCTATTTAATCCTCATTGTATCGATATCACTAACATCAAGTCTGGAGAAGCACTGAGACTTAGAAGACTGGATCGAAGTCCGGTCTCTGACATATGTAATTAGCCTGACAAATCACTTAATCTTAGCTCTGGGTCCTCAAGGAACTCTCTAAGACCACAATCCAAAAGGGACTTGCTTATCTGTGTATGTGGAGAAATTTCCAATTATAGTTCCTCACTCCAAGAAGTCACACTAACAAAATTATAGCAACAAAAATAATAATCATATGCTAAGTGAAATGAGCAGAACCAGGAGAACAACGTACACGGCAACAGCAAGATTATATGAAGATCAATTCTGATGGATGTGACTCTTCAACAATGAAATGATTCAGACCAGTTCTGATGATCTTGTAATAAAGGACTATGGGAAATGAATATGGATCACAACATAGCTTTTCTCTTGTTGTTGTTGTTTGCTTGGATTTTATTTTCTTTCTTATTTTTTTTTCCTTTGTGATCTGATTTTTCTTGTGCAGCAAGATCATTGTATAAATTCATATTTCTGTGTTCTATGATATATTTTATCATATTTAACATATAATGGATTACTTGCCATCCAAGGGAGGGGATGGAAGAAAAGGGGGAGAAATTGGAACACAAGGTTTTGCAAGGGCCAATGGTAAAAAAAAAAAAAAAAAAATTATCCTTGCTTATGTTTTGAAAGTAAAAATAATCATAATCATAAGATATAACCAAGAAACAATAAACTGAAGTGGTAGAGATGTCTACTGAGTTAGGAAGATGTGGGTTGAAATTCTACCTTGGACATAATCAGGCTGTGTGATTAACATCGATTAACATCTCAGTATTCCCCAGAAACTCTCCAATTCTATTAGGTTAAAAACAGGTGCTAATTTGCATGGATAGAGGAATTTCCTTCATTAGGAATCACCTTTACCTCTGTAATCCCAGGTCCAGTCTAAAAACGAACATATATTGTGTACTTTAAGGTTGACAAAGTAGCTTCCTTTCCCACTTCCATTCTTTCACTTGAACTCCATAACAGCCCTTTGACATAATGTGTATTTAGAATCTGAGGACTGACCTAGTTTCATTTGAGAAGCTTCTCGGTAGAAGGTTGGTCCCCAAGCCAATTTTAGTTCAAACACATTTTTGTTCCATTTTTCATTCAATCACAGTCAGTCATGAAGACCATGGAGAATGAGCGAAGATGAAAGCTGTTTATCAGAATATCTCATACAACTTGGCTAGAGCTACCCGTAGTGAGCAATGGGGGCATGGACAAGATAAGCTGGAGCAAGGGACCTGTGGAACAAAAAAGAAACACTTGCTTTTGTCAACTCTAGGGTGATAATCACATTCTAACGGAGAAGCTGGGAAGGTGCCTTATATTAGCTAGCTTACCCAGTAGAGTGTTTAAAATAAATTTGAGACAAGAAAATATAAAGTTGCTCCATGTATCATTTCAGTATCTGCTTCTCTGTTATTTAAAATAGGATCAGAGTACTGGCACCCAGGTGGTACAATGGATAGAGTGCCAGTCCTGGGGTCAGAAGGACCTGCATTCAAATCCAGCCTCAGCCACTTAGCTGGGCAACTCACTTCACCCTGTTTGCCTCAGTTTATTCATCTATAAGAAACAACCTCACTCCAATGTCTTTACCCAAGAAAACGTCAAATTCAGTGCAAAAACATGACTGAACAACAACATGCTCATCAAGAGGTATTAGGAAGTCGGTGGACTTAAACATGGCAACAGCTATGAATTTGTCAGAGAAAAAATGAATTAACACTCCTCAGGAAATAAGAGAGAGAGAAGATGGTTTAATAAAGAACAACCGTGGAGTCAAAGGCTCCAAGTTGGTTTCAACCTCGCCTCTGATAATGCTATTTATTTTTATTTAAATATTTTATGTATTTATTATTATGTAAAAGATTACTAAGTTATCCAAGAAAATCACCCTTTGAGAACCAGTCAAAAGCTTCTGAATAAGAAGGTGAGAGCATCAGGTACCCGACAAAGGACTGAAAAACTGCAAAACCAGGGTTCAGATCTTGCAACAGACATGTTAAGTGTGTAGCCCTGTTAGCCTTTCTGGGACTCAGTTTCCTCATCTGTAAAATAAAGTGGTTGCATTTGTGGACCTCTCAGGCCCTTCCCTGATCTAAATCTATGATCATACTCATAGAAACTGCAAAAGTCCATAGATTTAATTATCTTCGAGGAGTGGAAGACTTGGAGATGAGCCTTCACCTTGCTGCGAGAGTAGCAACGCCCATGAGCCTCCTCATTTCTCCACATCTCTCAGCATCCCTAATCACTACACAAAGTGCCTCAAATTACTTTCCTTAACTGAATAGAAAAACCGCCTGCGAAAATGCTGACCTGCAGCCTTATTTTCTCCCCTGCTAGGAAAGAACTGAACAAGCCTTAGAACAAGCCCAAGAGCTGCGTCAAGGTATTTTGGTTTAGACAAAAAAAAAAAAAAAAAGACAAAGGTAATTTAACACAGCTGCAGAGAATTTGGCCCTGTACCTTCCTGGAGGATGGCATAACTGCTCCTTAGAGCACTGCTCCCCAAACAACTGTCGTATATTCAAAGCATCCTTCTTTTGAACTGAACAAAATGACTGCTTGGTATTCCAAAAGCCCATTAATTTCTGAAAGAAAGGAATTCACCTAATTGAGAAAAAAAATAACGACCATTATAGCATCTTCACTTTCAGGCCCAGATAAATATAAGAATAATTTATAGAGAGAATAATGGAAAAAGCATGCTCCCCCTCTCTCCACCTAGATCCCCAAAGAAATGTTCAAAAATGCATTTGATAGTTACATAAGAATAATAACTGACACTAATATAGCATCATAAGGTTTGAAAAGTGTTCCTTTTATATTGTGGCACTTCATATATAATGTATAAGCTCCTAAACCCATTTCTGCATGATTGAATATAAGCTGAGCTGATTTCTCATCAGAGACATGATAATAATAATTCCTAATAATAGCTAGCATTTATGCCATGCCTTAAAGTTGCCAAAGTGCTGAATATGTGTTATTTCACTTGCTTCTCACAAACAAGTACTATTATTATCCCCGCTTTACAGATATGAAAACTGAGGCTTGGACTATTTAAATAACTGCCTAGAGTCACATAGCTGGCAAGTATCTGAGATGTCATTTGGTTTCAAGTCTTCCTGATTCCAAGTCAGCTAACTGCCTGTCATTCCCTTTGCTGGTATACTGGTTCCAGGAGGGACTATGGAGACCACCTGGTCCAAATCCTTTGTTATACATGGTTTAGAGTATTTGGTGTTGCTATTCAGTTATTTCAGTCAAATATGATTCTTTTGTGATTTTATTTGGAGTCTTCTTGGCAGATACTGGAGTAATTTGCCATTTTGTTCTTCAGCTCATTTTACAATGGAAGAAACTGAGGCAACAGGGTTAAGTGGCTTGTCCAGTGTCACATGGCTAATAAGAGTATGACACCACATTTGAATTCAGGTCCTTCTGACTACAAGCCTTGTTCTCCATCTACTGAGCTACCTAGCAGTCCGGGAGAGTTAGGGGATAGCATACGAAATTTGAAATGTGGGAGAGCTTAATTTAAACCCTGCCTCAGATGGTTATAAGCTGTGTGACCCAGAACAAGCAGTTTAACCTCTCTTAACCTCAGTTTCCTTTTATATAAAATGTGAATAATAATAACACGTACCTCATAGATTGGTTATGAGGAGAAAATGAAATAATACCTGTTGGAAAGCTTATTTTGTGATATAAATGTCAACTATCATTATAGAAAATAAAGTAAAATTCAGGCCAAGAGAGATTAGGACTTTGCCCCAAACCGCTTAGACAGTATGCTTCAGTGGTAAGATTCGAATCCAAGCCTCCTGATTCTGGATTCAATTTCAGCAATTCAATATTTCAGCAATATTCCCTCCCAATAGGTTATTTCAAATCCCTGAAAACTACCTCCTACAAAAATGGGAACTGGAATTATTCCTCAAAACAAAGCCTCTGAGGAAAGATACTGTTTTATTTTTGTATTTATACCACTGCCCTACAACTGAACATGGTACCTGGGATATAGTAGGTGCTTAATCAGTGTTTCTTGATTAATTGATTTATCAGTAGCTATTTCCATAGCTATAGAATCTAGTGACCTCTGCCACGCCAGAAAAACTCATTTACCCACTTTCCAGAAGGTAGGTTTGCTTATTTATTATAGGTTCCTTCTGAGCAAACATTGCTTCATTCTTTGTATTTGTCCCAATACCAAGTACAATGTCTAACACAGAGAAGTTCCTTAATGTTTATTGATTGATGGAATCAATTTTTGAAACTGAAAAAATATCTGTGACCTTCTTCCTATAACTCTGTGATTTCCAGGGTCTATGGGTCAGAAATTGGGAACCACTGTCCTTACAGTTTGAATTTTGAGTCTTCCCAACACCAACATTGAGAATGGCCCTGAATTCACCATCAAAGCTATTCATATGAAATGAATGAATCTCCTCCATCTACATCACCTGAATTACATTTTGAAAGAGTATGAAAATAATGAAGAAAGCATTTTCTTCCATTAATTCACAAAAGATCTCAGATCAAAGATGATGTTATAACTGATTTTTGAGATAGATAAGACCCATCAAGTTAATGAGCTCTTTGCCATTCTATGTCCAAGCACATAATATCCCAGAAACAGTTTCATTCAGTTCCTTCCTAGGAGGCAAAATGGAGCTTGAGATGCAGACAATATCTGAGCCCTGAGGATTCTGGGCAAGTCAAGTTTGCTTTGTTTTCCTTCCACATAAGAACAGGGAATTTTGCATGTCTATAGAACTTCCTCCAGTTTTAGAAGATTTTCATATATACTGTTTTTCTTGCTCTATAAAATGGAGGACTCATGGAAAGATCCTTTGCACAAGATGAGAAAAATTGGATTCTCGTGCATCTCTATGCATGACTCATTTTGGAACCTTAAAAAATATTTGAAATTTTCTGGGTCTTGAGTTCCACAGATGTAAAGGGTTGATAATATCACAGAGAGTTGATTCGCACATGATCATCATTGTGAATGTGTCTAAAGTCAGGAAGATTGGCTTTCAGATTGACACATATTAATCATGTGGCCAAAGGAAAATCATTTAATTTATCAGATAGTGCAGCATACAGAGTACTGTACTTGAGTCAGTACGACCTGAATTGAAATTTGGCCTCAAACACATACTATCTGTCTTGTACCCTGGACAAGTCACTAAATCTCTCTGCCTGAGTTTATCTATGTCCCATGATTGGAAGGACAAAATGAGATATTTATAAGGTGCTTTTTAACCTTTTTGTTGTTTTTTTGTTTGCTTTTTGTTTTCTTTCTCATTTTTTTTTCATTTTTGATCTGATTTTTCTTGTGCAGAATGATAAATGTGGAAATATGTGTACATGTTTAACACAGATTTTTGCTGTCAAAGGGAAGGGTTGAGAGAGGGGAGAGAAAAATTTGGAATGCAAAGTTTTGCAAGGGTGAATGTTGAAAACTATCTTTGCATATATTTTGAAAATAAAACACTTATTTTTTAAAAAGTATTATGTAAATGTTAGCTATTGTACAAATTGATTTCCAATCTGTATCTGTAGCGGTCTAATAAGATTCTAATACTATGATAAAGTCCGTGATCTCAGCACTATGGGTACTCCTTACTACAACAACATAACCTGAAATTCATTCATGCTTTCCCATCTTATACGTCTCTGTCCAGAACCTCTTAAAAACTTTGCTTTATGGGATTTCGACTTTTCTGAAGATTTCCTGATTTCATGGATAGACCACTCAGACTATCCATCAGTCATACCTTGTTCTTGTTATAAAACCAGCTCATTTTTTTTTCCAAGCCATTAATTTCTCTGATGGCATCCTTTATACTATTTCTTTTTTTAATTTTCTATTTATTTAAAAAAAATAGAAAAGGAACAGAAAAGGAAAGCAAAACAAAGCAGAACAGAACATTGTCATGTGCCCAGCAGATCATCATGGAGGATTCAAAACATATCACAATAAATTTCCAGTTTAAGAAAAGATAAATAATAATAGAAGAAATTATATTTGTAAATGTCCATCGTTTGTTCTCTGCTGTTCTTTAAATTACTTTATTCTTCCTCCCCTTTTTCATCTCCCCCATATCTCCTAAGCAGGCTATAGTTAAGCACAGATACGCACACACACCTGCCCTCCACACTTTACACCATTTCTTGTACAAAAACACTTGGTCATAAAAGTGGTAGCATCCTCATAACTGGAGATCTTGAGCTTGATAACTAAGGAGAAGCATGTTATGGCAGCCCCAGTCCTAACTGGAGTCAGAAGGCCCAGATTCAGATCCTATCTCTGATGTTTACTCCATGTATGAATGGACAAGTTAATCTCCTTGGGTCAATTTTTTCAAATGGAAAATGATTGGGTCAGACTAGATGACCTCTGAAGTCTCTTCCAGCTCTTTAGATAGGAACTGAGTTTTCCCTCACTTACCAAAATGGAAACTGAGAGCAGATACCATTTTCACTTTTGTTTTCATATCCTCATAGTGGTTGGCATTTAGTGAATACTTAATACTTTTTCTCTTTCCTTCACTCATTCATAATCCCTTTGTTACAAGAGAGAAAATGGAGACAGAAGTGTTAAATGATTTCCCCATGGTCACACGTATCTAGGACATGTCTCCTGATTTCTAGTTCAAAATTTTCCCCATTTTGCTTTAGGAAAATCTGTCATCCACATTTCTTTCATATCTCTTAAAAGCTCAGCTGGAGCATTGTATCAAGAGGTGTAGTCTTCATCTATGGCATTCACTCACCAATCACATTTCCTGTGGGAGCCATCAGAATTGAATTCTCTACCCACCAGAACATCATCCCCTCCCCACAGTCACAAGAAGTGGGAATAAAGATCAGAGAATTGAAAATGGCACCTCATGTCACTGTTCTATAATTCATGACCTCTAGGAGAAAGAAAGTGGATGAAGGAATAAATAAAAGCAGACAGGGAGATAATGTAATGCACATTGTGAATAAGTGGGCAAAAATTTATTTCTTACAGTATTAAATGAAAACCTAGGCTGGCATGTGATAAAGAGGCCCAACTGCTTTCTCATTTATCCCTCCTGCTGCAAGGAATAAATATAACCTTAGGATCATACCAATCTTTCAGAACAGGCTCACAAAGAGAAAAGGAAAAGACCAAGGCTCAGAAGTGGAGCATGAGGGAAAACTCAGGGGGGAAAAAATTGAGAGAAGTGGACAATGTTGGGAATCTAGAATTTTTAAATGTATTGTTCTTTACATTGGAAGTTTGCACTAAAAGTTCTGGTTATTAATGGTTTCATTGGAAGGAGAGATGAGAGACAAAGAGATGATAGAATTTCAAAAATTTGAACAATTTATTTTTAAAAAACCAAAAACTTTTCATTACTTGGTTCAGGTACCTAAGGTTTTCACTTCCAATTTCAAAGAAGAGCTAGGAAACTCAAAGTGCTTTCAGTTGTCACTGGTATTTTTACAGACAAGAATAGAAATGAAAATGCTTTAAATAGATCCCACAGTACAGCAAGGAGTAACCCATAAAAGTTGTGGATTGTCAGGACCTACTCTTTTCACAGACAAAATCAGACCTATTTTCTTTGGCCTTGATTTTCCTCCTATGTGATCTTCTAATAAAGGATCAAAAAGTATTGTTGGAAAAGTCCTGGCTTTTGGAGTCAAAGGACCTGGGTCCAAATTCTAGCCTTTCCATTTGTTAGAGGTGTGATGTTGAACTAGTAACTTAACTAGACTGGATTTCAGTTTTCTTATGTGTGGAAAGAGATGTTTCTACTAAGTTATCTCTAAGATCTTTTCTAGTTCTAGGTCAATGATCCCATGAAGTAATTCAGTCAAACAGGGAAATTTGCCAAGGTATCCATCAATGCAAATTCATCAAGAGTTTCAATGCAAATGATTATTTTTTAAAAATGGTACTGTCTGCCAGATAAAATAGTTCTCAAAAACGGGGATTCTTAATCTCTTTTGAGCCATGGACTCCTACAGTCTGACAAATCTTATGGACCCCTTCTCAAAACTAGTTTTTACATGCATAAAATGCAATTCATAAGATTACAAAGGAAATCAATTATATTGTGTCAAAGACCAGTACACCAAAGTTCTATATTGCCTATGCTTGGAACACAGAAATTCTAAGAAAAGAGGCACATAAAACCAGGGGAATGAGCCAAAGTTTTATTGGGAAATTTACATATACAGGAGACCCTTATAGTAAGAACCTTGTGACAGACAGCAAAAGGGTATGGTATGCCCATGATATAGGTTCATGAAGGAATTTTATCCTTAAACTATTTGTGTGTTCTAAACTAGTTAAGAAGTGAGTAGAGTCAAAGTAAGCAAGATTTGTAAATATTCAACCAAGATGCCTTGTAAAAAAAAAAAAAAAAAAAAAAAAAAAAAAAAACCAACTTTCTGTTTGTACAAAAACTTTTCAATTTAAATCATCTATTCTGCATTTTCTAATGTTCTCTAGTTTTTCTTTGTCCATGAATTCTTTCCTTCTCCCCAGGAATGAGAGATAGACTACCCTTTGTTCTCCTAATTTGTTTTTAGTGTCACTATTTATGTCTAAATCATGAACTCATTTCTAGCTTATCTTGGTGTAGAGTGTTAGATGCTGGTCAATGCCTAGTTTCTGCCACTTTTTCAGTTTTCCCAGCAATTTTTTTGTCAAATAATGAGATCTTATTCCAAAAGCTGGATTTCTTTGGTTTATCAAACACTAAGTTACTATAGTCATTGTCTATTGTGTCTTGTGAACCTAACCTATTCTACTGTTCAACTTCTCTATTTCTTCTCCAGCACCAAATGGTCTTCATGATCCCTGCCAAAATATTTTTAAAAAACAAATTCCCAGATTGAAAATTAAGAAATCTTGATCTGAAAAATAAGTTTTTTCAAAGTAACATATTTTTAAAATATCGAAAAGCCGATAAAGAGACGTTATCATTAAATGATAAGTGTATAATTTGTTCCCATATATATCATAAAATAGAAGTACAACTTTTCAAGATCATTTTAAGACCATTTAAAAACAATAAACTTATAAAGATCCTTTAGAGCCCATTTCATGGATAGATACAATCACTTTTTTCACTTTATTGAGCTGAGATCATATAGCAGATTAATATATTTTAGTTCAATAATAGCAATTGTAAACATTCATGGAGAAAAATCTAAGAATTAATTGCTAGATGATGGCTGGTTGGGTGAATTCAGAAATAGCTGGACCAAAAAAAGTCATCGATAATGGTTCAATGCATATATTGTATTACCTGCCACCTAGGAAAGGGGATGAAGAGAAGGAAGGGAAAAAATTGGAACACAAGGTTTTTCAGTGGTGAATGCTGAAAATTCTATGCATGTGTTTTGAAAATAAAGCTTTACTAAAAAAAGATAATGGTTCAATGTTCACATATAAAAAGGTCTCCAGTGGATTTCTATAGGGACCCTAAACCTGCTATTCTTTTCAATAATTTAACTAAGTACCTATATACAATGGTTATTACATTTGTAGATAAGACCTAGAAAAGAAGAATAGCAAGCCCACTGATGACATCTCAAAATTTTAACAAGTTAGAATATTGAGGTATAGTGCTAAGTAAATGTCATATAAAAAAAAAAAATCAACATGGCCCTGACCTGTAGGAATTTATATAGTAATTATCTAATATGACATTCATCCCAGACTTGCAAAGTTATGGATGGTATATGACTATCTTATAGATAAGGAAACCAGAATAAAGGAAGGTGATGGACTATCTTATAGATAAGGAAACCAGAATAAAGGAAGATGATGGAACTTTCTCAAGACCACACAACTAAAAAGCACTAAAGTTCGTATTCAAACCCAAGTCTGTTGATGTCAGTCCAGCACTCTACTCATTACGCCTTCTTCTTGTCTTTCATGGACAATTAGAGCTAGAAGGAACCTTAGAGATAATCTAATCCACCCACATGCCTCCCCCACTTTGTCTCAAAGATGAAGATCTGAGGCCGAGAGAGGTCACAGAGGTAATTAGTAGAGTGGCAAAGTCAAGACTAGCTCTCTATGCCCTGTCTTCCAGCCAATAATCTTCCCATCACATCAGCTTTATAGTAAATGGAAAACTTTGGGCAAACAATGACCCCAAAAAGCACAGTACACAGTTGAACATAATATTAAAATAAAATTGAAGAAGATAATTAATCTTCAAAAATAATATGATGATGAAACTAGACTTCCTTTTTTTTTATTTTTCCCATTATAACCGTTTCCTCAATGGAGCTAAGAGAACTGCAACATATCTTCAACATTACATTTTCAAATGTATGTCTTCATTTATTGATTTACTTGAAAGCACATTTTTAACCAAAAAATAAGGAGCATGTGTATTTCCCTGGTGTCTCTGATATAGAAACTCCCTCTATCCATCCATCAGTGACTTACTATCTGAAGTGGAGTTGTCAAGGACCAGAGAACTCGAGTGAATTATCTGGGGTCACACCTGGTAAGTGGCAAGGGTGGGATTTGGATGCAGGCCTTCCTGAGAATACACCCAATCCTCTGCCCACAATGCACTAAGAAGTGCTGGTAATCTTGGTTTGTTGTTCCACTGTAAATTTAGATAGTCAAAGGCCTGTTTACAGGTTTCTGAACTGTAGCTAACCAGAAGAGATCAAGCCTAATGGAGAAACTAGCCATTTGATTTGTATAGATAATACGATTCTATTATTTTAACATTTTATAGTGAGACATTTAAATGAAATAAGCTTGGAGATTAAGCATGCCACAGACACTTCCACCGGCAGACATTTTTATTGACTAGGTCAGTGCCCTTTCAATAGCAAATTGATGGGCAATCATGGCAGACAATATTATTAGGCCAGTTTGCATATTTATGAAGACCCTGTAGCTTAATAAACTGTTACAGGGCAATGAAAGTTTATGGCGATCACTAGAAATGTCAAAATGGTACTCCAAAGACACTATAAAATTCAGTGCTACTCATTTAAATCTCAACCCAGCTAAAATTTTTAAAAATGGTATTTGTTTTATTGGCCCTGTCCTACTCATAACAAAATCCAATTTTCTTATGTACTATACTGTTTACCTAATACTTGGGTACCCAGATTGGCAGACTGTTATGGGTCAAGATGGGCACGATAAATATAAAGAAACTGGGTTTCATTTAATCAAAGTGGATCTGGGCTCTTTTAGGCTGCAAATATAGAGCTTTTGATAGATAACAGATAGTAAGGGGGGAAAAGGGAATGAAAGCTGAGAAAGTAAATAAGACATCACACCAATAAAACTCTTGGATTACACTATTCCTTAAACTAAAATACTCAACTACTAGATGTAACTGAGACTTCTTTCATTCATTTCTATTTCTTTCTGTCTTTCATTTTTTCTTTCTTCTTTTCTTTGTTTCTTTATCTTCCTTTAGTTCTTTCCTTCCTTTCTCTGTCATTTTTCTTTCCTTTTTTCTTTCTTTCCTTCTTTCTACAGTGAAACCATTCACAGTTAACAATAGAACTTAAAAGAAGACTATCAAAATCATCTCTTTTTTAAAAAGAATCATTAGAGTTTATTAAAGAATGACATGATCAGACTTATACTTTTTAAAAAATCATTTTGATATCTCTTTGGAGGTTGGATTGAAATAGGAAGAATTTTGAGTCAGGGAGACCTATTAGGAATCTATTATAATAGTCTGCTCAATATTTATTTTCCATCTTTTTTTTTGTTTTTGTTTTTATATGTTCATCATAAAGCTGATCTCTTTTGAGTAACCATAGAAAAGTTGCTCTAATGTTCTGGGTCTTAATATAATCAGCATATTGGTAATTACAAACAAGATCAATATAGAGCTTCTCTGATAACGGAGGTGCCTCTTCAATTTAGATTTCACCCAGGACAGCCTTCATGTAGGATATCCCTGACATTGGTGAACATTTTTGATATTTGTTACAAAAGTCTTACTAAGGCATGAGACTAATCACATCTCTCCAATTCTCCAAAGTCTTCAGTTTCTCCCCATTGCCTCTTGGATGAAATGTAAACTCCTCAGCCTGGCATTTAAATGCTTTCACAATCTGGTTCCAACCAGTATTATTTCAATATTTTTAAAGTATTATTTCAGAATATTTTTTCTTTCTGGGATCTATATTGCAGTAATATTACTAGCTATCACTGCAACTAAATAATTTCTCTCCTGATTCCAAAATATCATGTCCCATGCCCAGAATATACTCTTCCTTCAATTCTACTTCTCAGAATCCCTATTGTTTTTCAGAGTTCATTTCAGAACCTTATGAACCTTTATGAACCTTACCAGCTTCCTTCTTGCTAATGTCCTTTTTCTCCTCCAATTATCTTTATTTACTTATTCATATACATGACATATGCCTGCCTACTGTATTTAGGCACAGAAGTGTTTTTGGCAAAGGCATTTTTGGACCTCCTAATTACTTCATAAATGGAGAAATGACCTTTAGAAAAGTCCTGATAGACATCTAATGTCACTTTAACTATTTGTTCCCATTGGGTAAATTGTCATAGTCAACTATTTCCCCCAAAAAAAATGGTTTCTGTGTATAGACACTGACAATGAGTTCCATACTCACTAATGACACTCACAGCATAGCAAATCAATCACCATTTTGAGGATTGCAGTGGGTAAGCCGCTGCAGTTGGATAGCAAGAAAAAAATAGCCTCGTTCAGAATCAAAGTATCCCAGGAAGCTATCAGGTGAGCAGGGAGATGTTGTCATAGCTTCCGTTTCATTGGCTAATAAAATAAAAGAAATGAGATAAACTGTAGACACAGACATCAATATAAAACCAAGGGGAGGAACAAACATACTCTTCTACTCTTAGATGTTCTTCCTAGACCACATTCCATCCCCAAATTAGCCTCCTAATAAGTTGGTGGCAAATGCCAATTGTATCCCAGTTAGATCCTAGCCACAACTACTTTATGTATTTTAATAAGTAAATATCAGTTTCTCTTTTTCTCCCTAAAGCAAATCATATGGAAAGGGTAATTTGGTACATCAAATAAAATAAATTACATGCAAGGGAAGAGGGTGGAAAGCCAGGGAGATTATATTTAAATATTAGTATTTTCCAGTATTCCTCTTTGTCTCTTTTTGTCTCTGTTTCTGTCTCTGTCTCTGTCTCTCTCTCTCTCTCTCTGTCTGTCTGTCTGTCTGTCTCTCTCTCTCTCTCTCAAATAATGAAAATATCTCTATCTATATCTATCTCTATCTCTATCTATATCTATCTATCTAACTAAAGATAGATAGATATAGATATAGATATAGATACACATACACACACACACACACACATATATATATAAAAGAACTTTCCTAAGCATCTAGTTTGTGAAGTGCCTAGCACAGCACCCTGCACTTGATGGGGGAGGAGGACACTTCCTAAATGTTGACTGATAATAATCGTGATCTAGAATTATGGTTTCAATTATGTGGGAAACTGCTGGAGTGGAAACTCCTTCCATTGATGTAAACTAGCAACTTACAATTTTAGAAACTTGAGGGCAGACCAGGGAGATTCATTTAACAATAGGTGACTTTTATGTAAGTATTTTAAGTTCTCAAATATTTTGCATTCTTACACTCATTTGGGACTTATAATAACCTATGAGGAAGGCAAAACAAGTTTTATTACTGCCATTTTACCATTGAGGAAATTGAGGAACAGAGGCACTGAGTGACTTATTCAAGGACATAGAGCTGATAATTACAGCAGAGAGCTAAAGCTGTAGGTTGCCCATCTGTAGGCCTAAAAGTTACGATCCATTTCTTCCTGTTCTCAAATCCAAATTTAAAGATTGTTTTGTTATTGACACTATCTCTATCAACTCACATTAACAACCTCTCTATGACTTAATACGTGATCCTCTCCAGAATCGCTGTGCCCAAAAACTTCACCACCCTCTGGCCAGCCAAGTTAGCTAGGTGATCCTTTAATACCGAGCATTCAGTTCATCGCCCAACCTGAACTCAAAGGCCCTCCATGTCTTGCTTAGTCTTACCCTAGAGAGCCTTCCTAAAAAGTCAGGACCACTTGCATACCACCGGCAGCATCAGAGAAGTATTTTAATATGAGAAAACAAAAGAGATGAATTTGTCAACACGAGAAATCCCAATTTGGAAATTTCCTCCACCAATAGAGATTGCAACCTATCTCTAATTTGGTAGATAAGTCCTAAGGAATTGTAAGAGAATCATAGAGACTGATTGTGGATAGAAGCATAATATTTTTCACCTTGTTTTTTTGTTTGCTTGCTTGCTTGCTTTTTCTTTCTTGTGTTTTTCCCTTTTAGTCTGATTTTTCTTGCACAACATTACAAATATGGAAATAGGTTTAAAGTATACTGTATATTTATGAACTATACCAGATTGCTTGTTATCTTGGGGAGGTGGGAGGAGAGAGAGAGAGAGGAAGAGAGAAAACATTTGGAACACAAAATCTTACAAAAATAAATGTTTAAAACTATCTTTACATATATTTGGAAAAATAAAATACTGCTGAGGAAAAAAGAAAAACAATCTTGTTAGTTACAAAAAAAAAAAAAAAAAAAAAAACTTTCCATTTCAGCAAACATATTTTGGAAACCACATCCTGGAGAGAAAAGCTTCTTGACTGACTACCAATAGAAAGTGTTCCTTACATCCAGCCTCCCAACTCAACTTCTTGTTAACTCCCATGCACTGCTCTTGATTCTAAAGTCAGATAGAATAATCTAATCCCTTCTCCAGAAGGCAGCCTTAAATAATTTGAATCCAATTGCCATGCTCCCTTGAGCCTTCCTTTCTCCAAACTAACCATCCCCAGTATTTGAATTAATCCTCAGTAAGACCCATATACCTTAAAGATTCTGATTATCTTTCTTTGTATTCCCTAAAGAATTAACCAAGTTCTTCCTGAGATAACATTTTTGCAAGGTGTAAAGTATTACATAAATGCAAGTTATTAATATTATTATTATCTCTAAATGTGATACCCAAAACTAGATTCAATATATGTATGATTTAGCTTCTATTTTGCTTTTAGAAGGAAGAATTTTTATACACATAGTTATAAAATGCATACACAATTTCTAATAAGTTAGACTTCAGAGGGCCTGTTTCATGTAGCACATGCATTAACTTATTAATTATTATTATTATTATTAATTATTATTGATATTATTATTATATATTATTATAATATATATTATATATTATAATATATATCATATATTATAATATATATTATATATTATTATTATTATTAATTATTATTAATTGTACATACATGGAATCTTAGTTGTAGATAGAAATTCTGAGAGTACAGAGAGGAGAACTCTGGCTAGAGTTCACTGATGGATGGCAAGTTCTCAGCTGCATTATACCGGCTTATCCAAGGACCAAAAAAATAACAGCTATTCATGGAACTAAGGAGGCATCATGGTAGAGCAGAAAGGGCACTACATTTAAAATGAGAAGATGTGCGTTCAAATCCTGTCTGCCACTTATTATACTGTGACTTTGAACTCTCTGTTTCTTTAGCTTCAAAATGAGGAGTGAATTAAATATCATTTTATGGTCCTATGTAGCTTTGAGGATATGTTCCTGTTCATTTCATAAAGGGCCCACTTTTCTTTATTTAGAAGATGGGCAAAATCGCACTGGAAGAAAATCTGTCCTAATTATAAATAATAACCTTAAATTGGAGCTGTCCCCAATTAAAACAATTTCATTTCATATTCTTAAAAACATGAATGTTAAAGCATGTGGTGAAAGCTTTAATTAAAAAGTCAAAAGTCTTAAAACTGACTTGTTTTCACAGTGGGTAAAAGGAAATACAGGTTGCTTTTAATCGGCTTGAAAGGACTGTTTATTCACCTTGCTTTGGCCTATCGCATTTTTTTAAACTTCTAGATCAAGGTCATTTTCATTCCTAGCTTCATCACCTACTGCTTCATCATCACTTAAAGGCAATTAAATTTTTGTTTAGAAGTGGAGTGTTAATGGTTTTAAGTGCTGGATTTCTCCAAATGATAGGAAAAATGAGTTCTCAGAATGACTGGCAAAGCAGAAAAGTAGAGAGTTATAATCATTTATTTAAAACTCTAAAAAGCATAGAAGATATGTGTGGAAAAGTAACTAGATAGTCATAAAAGGGTGAAGATTTAATATACTAATGAAGACTCTACCTAGAAAGGCTGTGATCTAAATGGCAGGACTCAGTCTCTCCTTCTCTAACCTTTTTTTGGGAAGACAAACTCCACCACTGTTTCTAGTCTGAACTTCTAGATCATCAGAAAACCCCACAAATTCACAGAGGTTTATGGAAACCTTACTTTTTATTAGATACTGAGCCTCGGCCATCCTAGCTCTGTTATAATCTGACCTTGACAACTTACTTAATCTTTGTAACTCAGTTTCCTCATCTGTTAAATCAGGATAACTAATATTTCACAACAATGGCACGCTGAGGCAGCTACATAGTAGAATGGATGGAGTGCTGGATCTGAGATGAATTCTGACCCATTTTCAGAGCATTCTCTGGCCCACAATCATCTCAACTATCCTTATTTACCCAGAGACAAGAAGGATATTGATGAATAGTGTCTCGTTTTCAAGTTAGCACTAGTACAATGTAACCTCCTTGAGTGCAAGCATCAACTTATTTTTTGTCTTTGGATCCCAAGGAACCAACGCAGCATGTGGCACACAATAGGTGCTTAATAATAGATGGGTGTTGAGGGTAGTTGTCATTTATATTATTGTTTCCTCAAATCAAGATTTTGGTTTTTAAAAAAAAAAGTGTCATCTAAAATGAATGCGACTTAGCTGAATTTGCTCTCTGCAGCTAAGTGAGGTGATAATTGTTTCTAAAAGCCCATAAACAAACTTTGTTTGAAATATTATTTATTTATTTATAGAAAGTCTGAAAAGCAGAGATTAGGGCACAGCAGGATCAAATGTGGATGCCAGCCAGGGCTGCTGAAAGATGACATTCTAGAGAAATGGGGTCCCTATATTTATGTGCTCTCATCCCCCTATTTGTGCCAAAGGGAAGATAAAAGTTGAGCTACTAAAAGTGCTCAAAGTGACATTTTTAACCCAAGTGTCCTTTTTATACACATTTCTCTGATTTTTCCTCTGGAGTCACCAACACTATATCTCCACATCCTTTCTCTGTCTTTTGAATCATTCAAGTTGAGTTGGAAGCTGAAGGGGAGGGAGTCTGAAGCCTGTGGTGCAATGCCATGAGATAACTTTGAAGAGCACAGTCAGAATGTACTCTAGGCAAAACTGTGAAGTAGGGCCAGTATATCTTTCCCATCCAGTTTTGCACCTTTTGGGAACTTTAGAATGCCTATAAAGGATGAGGGGATAAGATGAAAGCAAAGGAAAGGAGAGAGAAGAGGGAATAGAAAAAGGAAAGAAGGAAAGGAGAGAGAAGAAGAATAGAGGGAAGGATGAGTGTACTCTTCTCTATTGTTAGTGTCCAGGTGCAGAAACTGATAATTACAACTCTGAGTCTTCCAGATGTCCCAGACTATACCTCTGTTAAGATTAAATATTCCACTGCAATTAGTAGGGATGGGAAAGGAGGAGAGCAAATGTCGTTATTAATGTATCATATTATTACATTACAATAATACTTTTCAGAAAAGCCATCAATCCCTGTTATACTGCAAATACAGATATTCTAGCCAATATTAGGACTTCAGACTTACATCATAAAAGTGGTCCTTTTAAGTTTCTTCCTTCTTTATAAGGACCATAAAATTAACATTCTTTTCGCGTTCTTGTGACTTCCCAGGTAATCACACCTGCCTAGCCTGTGCACAACTTGCTATATTTCCAAGCTGTATTTTCCCAGGCATTCTGGCCTGCTCACTCTGCACTCAGTTTGCAGTAATTCATGTCATTCTGATGTGGCACAAACCCCCATTTCAGTCTGCTCATTGGCCAGCGGAGGCCAGGAAGCTTTGGGAGCAGAGATGTTATGGGAACGGATCTGCAGGATCGATAAGCCACTTGCCCAGATAGAAAGAGAGACAGTTTCTCTGAGAATGTTAAAATTTCTTCTTGAATCCAACTTTCCCATAGTCCCTACATACACTGACTGATTAATCTACTCTTTGTTTTTATTTTGTGCTTCCTTAGCAACATTGTGGTTAGAAAGCATTTAAGGGACAGTTAATGATAATAAACTACTTTCTTTTTATGAGTTCACTTTGGAAAAGTACTGGTGTCTTTTTGTCTTTCTTTCTTCCCTTTTCATGATCTCTGTGAGAGTCAGAACAGCTGGTCTGATTTCTGGCATTTTCACAGGTAGTGCATTCCACAATTCTTACTTCCATTCTCCAATAAATTGTGAGCAATTCCAGAAATTCAGGCAAGAGCTTACCTGCAGAGACATTTCATCCAAAATTACATTCTTATCGTAGGCTTTCAATGGTAAACTTACAGAAGAATCCTGGACGATGTTGTTTCAGTGTATGGGAAATGTCAGCCTATTTTTCAGCATTCACGTTTGAAAACAGAATTAGTCTGACATACTTAGTTCTGTTTCTATTCTGGTTTGACTAGTGTTTCTCATTGAAAGTGAGGATAAGAGACACAGCCAGCCATTCACCTTACTTAAAATGCTTCAATGAGCCTTGGAACTCTATGACTGGCTCGGTTTTCAGGAGTGTTTATTTGGAACACAAAAAAATTGAGAATAGCTTTTTTAAAAAATCATCCTTATGTACAAGGAACACAAAATTATCAGCACAAAACTTCAAAATGAAAATGGAAAGAGAAAAGAGGAAAAAGGGAAAGAGGAAGAGAAAGGGGAAAGGAGGGAAAGAGGGAGAGAGATGAGTGAGAGAGAAAATAGGGGAAAGGGAGAAGGAAGATGGAAAGGGAAGAAGAAAAAGAGAGAAGAAGGGAGAAAAAGAGGGATAAGGAGAGGGTGCAGAGAGAAAGATAGAAGGGGACAATGAGAATCTAGGGATGTGTTAGAGCCAGCTCTAAGAGCACCTTTCCAAGGAACCAATTGTTTCATCTCTGAAATCAGCAAATCCTATGGATCAGAACTTAAATGATTTTGTTGTTGGTTGTCTAGACTTAAGACAGTACAAGTTAAATTTAAAATGTATTTTGCTACTTTTTTCAGAGATTTCAGAGATGAAACATTTACCAGCAAATCATGAGAAAATCCCATCCATTTCGATTCAATTGAATAAGAACTAATTATTCATCTATTGTGAGCAAGAAATTGTGCTAGATACCAAGGATAGAGGCAGGATGAGGGGAAACAAAACAAAACAATGATAAGACCTATGGTTCCACACTCCAGCAACTTATGATCTCTAGGCCCATTCCAATTCACAACATCTCTATACTTCTAATATTCCCTTTTCATACCACTTGAAAACTGAGCAAGGAAATCCGCCTGGATGGGATGCTTCTCACAGCATCTTTGAAACATAACCCCTTCTGGAAAATAATATTTCACTGTTTTCTTCTGATAATTTTAATGTAATCCTTCAGAAAGAAATGCGTTTGGCTATAATCAATAACACTTAAATGGTCCTTTGGAGTTTCCTCTTATATTGTATAACAGAAAAGTTATACAATAGAAGAGAAAAATAACATTTTATTACAAGAGCTGGTTATGGCTAGATAAATATTGTATGCTTAGTAGAGGGTGAATATAATATGTAATTCACTAAATATTTATCAAATATTTACTATGTACAAAAAGGTAAGTGATAGTATAGTGGATGGAACACTGAGATTGGAATTAAAAAGATTCATCTTCCTGAGTTCAAATCTAGTCACTTAATCTTATTTGCCTCCTTCAAAATGAACTGGGAAAGAAAATGGCAAATCTTTGCCAAATCTAGTCACAAAGAGTCTGACATAATTGAAACAATTCAAAAATATACAAAATTATACATAAAACCCAGTTCTGTTTTCTAGAATACTGATTACTAATTAGTACCTTAGTCTTATAATTCTAGTTTATAGACTACAACCTTAAAAGTTTTTCCACAATTGAAGGAAAATAAATACTATTGAATGAATTTTAAAATGTGATAGCACAATGCAATATGGCTCCTAGTGTGCTTCATTTCAATTTCTGTGGGTGCCTCTCCCCTTCTCAATCTTGCATTGACCTGGAAAGACATCTAGACATGTTTTGTCTACCTCAAGGGTCCTTAAGCTAGCAATTTGTGAATGTCTAAGGGCCCATGAACTTGGATAAGGAAAAATAACCATTTTTCTTTTCACCAACCTCTAACTGAAATTTAGCATTTGCTTCAATTGTTTAAATATATTATTCTAAAAAGGCTTCCAAAATATTCACAGACTGCCAGAGGGATCTATGACACAATAAAAGGTTAAGGACTTCTGACTTCCATTGTCCTCTCTGGGGTAGTTAGTGGGTCATGGCTATCCTTGGCATCTGCCACAACAGTAGAAGTTTTGATGGATTTTTTTCTAGTAAGGGTAAATCTGTGATGAAAAAGGCTATTTAGGTATAGCGCAGCCTGCATTTCTGATAAAAAAAAAAAAGATTATCCTGAGAGGGTCAAATATAATGGAATAAATTAAAGCAGTAAGTAGTCCAGTAGCTTTCTGGCTAAATTTTGAATAACCTGGAAGAGGAGAGAAATTCAAATTGCTCTTTGATTCATGACATAATACATAGAATTCTGGGCTAAAAGTAAGAAATACATTGATTTGAATATTATCTCTGTCCATTGAGCCTCTATTTCCTCATATATAAAATGAAGATAATTAGACCTGTAGCAACAATCTCATAGGATTATTTTCATGGTCAAATGATGTATAATAAGTAAAAGACTTTGTAAATTTTAAGGTTTTATATATTACTTCATTTGACCATCAAAAAAGCTCTGAGAAGTAGGAAATTCAGGTTTGATTATACATATACACGCATAAATATGTGTGTGTATATATATGTGTGTGTGTGTGTATGTGTGTGTGTATATATATAGGTGACTTGTATATGTGAATGCATATGTATTATAATAGCAATATTTAGCCTTTACATACCTCTTTAAGATATGCAAAATGCTTTGTGAACATCTTATTTTATCTTTATAACAACCCTGCAAGGCAGGTGCTATGAATAGTATATCTTTTTTTTTTTTTTTTTTTTTTTAACAGATGAAGAAGCTGAGGGAGATAAAAAGTTAAATGACTTGCTCAAAGTCACCCAATTAATAAATGCTTAAAGCTGAATGTGATCTCTGTATCTCTTGACTCCAGATCCTGCTCTTTATTCATTGTGCTACCTATATGCTTCAAGAAAGAGAAAGAGAAACATTTGTGTGTGAGTGTGTGTGTAAATGTATATGTGATATCCCAGAAGTCTTAATACAGTTTTGAGCTTTAATAGTTATTAAATCTCAAAATTTCACCAAGACTTCAGAGTATCCTATACTCATTATTATGAAGCCTTGACAGTCAACAGAGAATTGCCCAGAGGATAATGGAGGTTCAAGTTGTTCTCTGATCACTTCACCATATTTTTCCAAATCAGGAACAGAGCTCATGCCGTCACCAGAATTGTTTGCTTTTCTTATCACCATGTTCTCCAGTATTCTTATCTAATAGAATGTAGGAAGTAATTTGGAAAAAATTGAAACAATTTATTTTAAATTACCTTAAGTGTCAAGAAGATGAGAAAGATGTATAATTTCATAGCTCATAATGCCTGCCTGCAAAATATCAAACCAAACTAAATATAAAATGCACAGTGGTCTCATTTACTAAACTCAAAATGACAAATAATTTGTGCCTACTCAATCTGTTGAAAGGAATCAATGCTAAGGGACCACAGGAAAGGGACATGTTGTAGCAAGGTCAAGAAAAGGAAAATGAAGATTCCAACTTCTTAAGACACATTTTTCTGAGTTTCATGTCAAG
The DNA here is from genome assembly GCF_048593235.1 of Sminthopsis crassicaudata. Classification (NCBI taxonomy): domain Eukaryota; kingdom Metazoa; phylum Chordata; class Mammalia; order Dasyuromorphia; family Dasyuridae; genus Sminthopsis; species Sminthopsis crassicaudata. The sequence continues at coordinate 18,831,179 of NC_133619.1, read as the reverse complement.
TTTTAGTATGAGAACATAAAAATACTCGAACTCAGAGTTGTTAGAGACTTCAGAGTTGAAGGGATCAGAGATTCAATGAATCAATAAGTCTCTCCTCTGGAAAAATCTGATGTACTCCAGGGATATTCTCCAAATTCTGCAGTCTCTTGCCAAGCACATGCTTACTCTGTTAATGTTCAAATGACTTTCAGCTTTCCCAGGCTTCCTAAAGAATCTAATCCAAACTACAGCTACCTCTTCTCATAGATTAATAAGGACCAAGATGTACATAATTTCCACCTAAGTCAAAGATGAAGATCAAAATGACCTCAGTGGACATGACTTTGAATTCATAACATCCTAGGACCTAGCACTGAGAAGGAAGCACATTTCTTAAGCCTTTGGTACATGCAAGGCACTAGGCTATGCAATGAGAATGAACCAATCCCTATTCTCTGTGACCTGATATTCCTTTAGTTGCTGAGAGGAACATGGCCATGAAAGGGGAAATATGAAGAAAGTGACCATTCCGATGTAGAATTCATTATGGAGGAGAGAAAAAACAGAAACAATTGCCATACATGGAAGATTTTTAAGAACAGATTTTAAAGGGCTCAAAGATAAACAGGATCCCATCATAAAAAATTCTACAGGAAAAGTCAACACCAGAAAGATGGGATCCTCTGAAATGATTCTCAATCATAAAAAGAAAATAAATGAGGCGAGAAAAAGGAAGTTAAAGAAGCAGTCACTAATGGTTCAATGTCAGCTTGAAAAAATGTGGCCTGTGAAGGGACCAGGAATCTTGGTTTGCCAAATGCTATTTAATATTTCTATTAATATCTTGGATAAAGATATACACATACATACATACACATTTAATATATATATAACACATATACATATTTATCATATCATATCATGTATCATATTTATATGTATATGTGTATGTATAAGTATTTTTTCTAATCTAATATTTCTATTGTTCCATGGACTCATCATGTAAATATTATTTTGTCAATGCGGAATCTAAGAAAATGAAATTTAATAAAGAATATTATAAAGTTTGGGATAAAAAGAATCAACTGTTTTGGGATAGTGAAGGCATGGCTAGGCAACAATTTGTCTAAAAATATTCTAGAAGATTGAAAGAACTTCAGACTTTGGATGAGCCTAAAGCTAGTGTTATTTTAACCTTCATGGAAAACCAGACTAGAAAGTATTAGTTCTATCTTCTTCTGCCTGGTCAAATATATCTTTTTTGTTCAGTCTGAGGAGTCAAATTTTAAAAAGGAAATTGATGAACTGGAGACCATCCAGAGAAGAGCAATCAGGAAAGAGGAAGGACTTGGGTTTATGATAGGTAAGCATCCATGGAAGTGGAAGGAGGAAACAAACACTTATGCAGCACTTACAGTATGCCAGGAAATGTAGTCAGAAATTTACAAATAGCTCATTTGATCCTCCCAGTAACCCTTGGGGGTAAGTGCTTATTAGTCTTATTTTCCAATCGAAGAAGGTGAAGCTGTCAGAAGAAACTTGCTCAGGGTTGTTTAAGGCTGGATTTGAACTCAGATCTTCCTGACTCCAGGCCCAGCACTTAATCCACTGCTCTACCCAGCTGCCCCCTATAATCTAATGTTATCAATCAAAATATAAAATTGTTAAGAATAATAATTGGCATGTACATGGCATTTTAAGGTTTACCCCAAAAAAAATTTTAAACATATTTGATTTATATAATAACATTTCTTGTTTTATCCCCATTTCACAGATGAGGAAAATAGCACCTTGAAACTTCTCAAATTTTCATAGCTAATAAGTACACCATCACAATCAGATTATTTTGTCTCTAACACAGTTTCCTTATGTGCAAATGAAGAGATTGGTCTAAATAATCCATAAAATTCCCTCCAAATCTCTTATTTCATGAGCTAATAATTCTAAGAATAATTCTATTTTGCCTGGAGCTGGCCCTGCTGGAATGAGTCAAGGCTGCTTCTTCCTTTGTTCTTCCCTTAGACCTTGTCTGATCTACTCCTCCCTTCAGACCCCTGGCACTTGGATCCTCCAGTTCTTCCTATTGGAATCAATCCCAGAACCTAGAACAGGGAATATTCCTTCACTTTTCACAAGATAGCTAGAGAGTGCACTGCTCGTGAAAACATAAGTCATCACAATTTTTTTATTTTGTTGTTGTCATTATTTTCTAACTGGACTGATATGTTTTTAAAAGCTGCTAATGAGGCCCAACTGGTTTTCCTGTAGGTAGATAAATCACAGCATCCATCAATCAATTTGCTGAATTAACTTCTTCAATCTGTTGTGTAAGATTTATGTACCTAGATCCTTCACTGTAGGACACTTACTATTTCTATGACCTTGGGCTATTCATTTTGTAACTATGCACCTCCTCTAGAAAATGAGGGGGTTGAATTCAATGAGTTCTGAAGTCCTTCCTAGGTCTAAAATCCATGATCCCCTGGTTCAATGCTAAAAAAAAAAAAAAAATGAGACAGATATGAGAGAGAGAGAGAGAGAGAGAAAGAGAGAGAGAGAAAGAGAGAGAGAGAGAAAGAGAGAGAGAGAAAGAGAGAGAGAGACAGAGAGAGACAGGAGAGACAGAGAGACAGAGAGACAGAGGAGAGACAGAGAGACAGAGGAGAGAAGAGAGGAGAGACAGAGGAGAGAGAGGAGAGACAGAGGAGAGAGAGGAGAGACAGAGAGAGAGAGAGAGAGACAGAGAGACAGAGAGACAGAGAGAGAGAGAGAGAGACAGAGAGACAGAGAGACAGAGGAGAGAAGAGAGGAGAGACAGAGGAGAGAGAGGAGAGACAGAGAGAGAGACAGAGACAGAGAGACAGAGAGACAGAGAGACAGAGAGACAGAGACAGAGAGACAGAGACAGAGAGACAGAGAGACAGAGAGACAGAGACAGAGAGACAGAGACAGAGAGACAGAGACAGAGAGACAGAGACAGAGACAGAGACAGAGACAGAGACAGAGACAGAGAGAGAGAGAGAGAGAGAGAGAGAGAGAGAGGGAGAGGGAGAAAGTATGGTCTGGCAATGCTTCTAATAATGAATGATTTGGTGCTACCAAATGTCTTGTTGCTCATTTATCCACAGTTCTTAGAGAGATAATTGTGTTTGTGGGCACTGCTGTTGACTTTTCAAACACTCATCAACCTGCTGCTCTGATTAGATGAAACATAGCAAGTCCACCTGCCCCCTGTTGCCTTAATTGATAGAATCTCCTGCCAGTCATGCTCACCATAACACAACGCAAGGGACCCATTTGTCATTGCCATTAGCTTGGAAATCAGCTTGGAAATCAGCAAAACATCCATCTTTAGAGGGCCTCCTTTACTCTAGCTCAGGGAGAGTATGTCTGAGGAGCAAATGTGTAACCGAGCCTTAAGATGAATGTATTGTTCTGACATAATTGGAATAAAAAAGGAAGATATTTCAATAAATGTAAAGCCCATTTTTAAGGATTTTGAGAGAGAGGCTACAATTCAATTTTCCTTTAACAGATGCAGTTGTTTTTATATATACATGGATATAACCATTCATAATACATACTATTTCATTTTGATGATTTAGTATAGAGAATTTTCTTGAGCAAGATCTAGTTCAAGTCTAGCTGAACTTCTAAGTATAATACACAGATAAAATTATTCTCTAGTGATACCATGATATCTGCCCCCAAATAAAAAATGCTAGTCTTTTTTACTCATAACTCATCAACTAAAATGCTGCTTCAGACTAACCCAGTAGAGAAGTATCAGGCAAATATGTGCCCTGACATCAAAATCATGGGATCTCAAAGCTAAAGGGGACCTCGGCAGGTTTATAGGTCAATGTCATTGAACAGAAAATTCCCACTTCAACATATTTCACAAGTGATCCTACAACGTTTGCCCTCAGCTTCTAAAGCAACCTCTTCCTCTGTGTAAACCCTCTAGTCATCAGGAAGCTTTTCTTTCCAGCTATTGAGTCTAAATCTGTCTCTTTTCAATTCTGACCCAATGTTCCCAATCATTTTACTGGGGTAAAAGGGACCAAATCTAAATTCTTTTCCACATGGGAGTCTTTTAAATACTTGATAACTATTATGTCCCCACTACTACTTTAAACCCTGTCCTCCTTTCTGGGCTACACAATTCCTGGTCCAATCATCATGAAAATAGATTTGTCACCCTTCACTCTTCTGTTTGTTCACCTTTGATAGGACAAACTGCCAGGATCTTGGGGAAATGAAAACTTGTAAGTGATCCCTAGACTTAGCCTTCAATCTAGAGAGAAATTCCAGGGATTCCAAGATAAATTTTCAGGGTCTGATTGAGAAAACTTTTTTGTTCTAGAAAATCATGTGATTATATAATCAGAGATGTATAACCAGAGAGGACCTTAAAGGACACTTATTCCAGCCCTCCCCCCTCTCCAAAACTATTTTGTTGCTTAGGAAATTGAGGCCTAAATTCATATGAGAAGTAAGTGACAAATTTTAACCTAAAGTTTATGATTCTAATTCCAGGACTCTTTCATGCAGAATCAAAATGACAGAGGAGAGGCAAGAACTCAACTGAACTCTCCCAACATTTACTTGCAAATAATTTTTAAATTATTTAAATCGAATTCTCAAATCAAATTCTAGAGCAGTAGAGCCAACAAAGGATCAGATGAAATAATTTTCCAGCCCAAGACCATTCAGCAAGAAAAGTCTGTCACACCAGAGTCAGGCTTATAGTATATCTCAGCTCACATCACAGCAAGACCAACGACAGGTCTTTGAAGTAGCTGCAACAGAAGCGGCAGCAGTTTGAAGAGCTCTCAGGCCACAAATGACAAAGCAGTCAGACAGTTGGTCAAGAAGATATTATATATGTATGGGATTACCTGTCATCTAGGGGAGGGAGTAGAGGGAGGGGAAAATTTGGAAAAGTAAATACAAGGGATAATGTTGTAAAAAAAAAAAAAAAATTACCCATGCATATGTACTGTCAAAAAAATTATAATTATAATTTTTTTAAAAAAGAAGATATTATAGGGAAGGCTTTACTAGCACTGGGTTCAGAATCCTACTGCATTGCTCATGCACAGTTCTGTGACCCAGTTCTAAGACAGAGAGGAACACTTGTGGCCATAGGAAAACAAGGGCTTGATCAATAATACTTGTAGTCCGAGGGAGCATGGGCCCTGCTCTGTCCCAAGGCAGAAAAGAATAGTAGCTCTTGAGACTACAGTAAAACAAGATTCCTCCCTGGGTAAAGATCAAAGACTCCAGAACTGTTACCTTTCTTTAGGTTATATCTCCTTGGAAGTATAGTAGAAAAACCAGAAGAAAATCCCAACTTAAAATAAAATTTAAAGCCAAGAAATAGGCTGAAAAATGAGCAAACAACAACCAAAAAAGAACCTGACCATAAAAAGTTATTATGATAACAAGGAGAATCAAGACACAAACTGGGGGGGAGGGGGGAATATGAAGATATACATGGAAAATTCCTAAATATTCAACTAAAAAAGTTAGTTGAAACAATTTTAGTAAAGTAACAGAATATAAAGTAAATTGTAAATTATTAGCATTCCTTTATATTACAAAGAAAACCCTGCAAAAGAGATAGTAAAAATTATTCCATTTAACAATAACTCTAGAAAAATAAAACTCTAGACATTCTAAAATACCCAAGGGATACACCTGCCAAAACAAACCCAGGAACTATATAAACAAAATTATTTTTTTAACTTTTTATGCCAATAAAACCAGATTTAAAGATTGAAGAAAAATTAATTATTTATAGGTAGTCAGAACCAATATGATAAAAAAATCATAATTTACCTAAATTAATTTATATATTTTAATGCCATTCCAATTAAACTACCAAATACACACACATACACACACACACACACACACACACACACACACACACACACACACACAGATAAATTAATGAGTTAGAAAAAAAGAATAACAAAATTCATTTGGAAGAACAAAAGGACACTGTAAAAGCTCTTTTTTCATACCTCTTTTATGTGAGACATCCATACCTTCTGTCTTTTAGGTCAATTGTGGGGGTTTTTCCCTCTATTCCCTCTATTCTATTATGTTATAGAAATGCTTATTTTATTTCTAATGTGGAGAATAAAATAATCTTTAAAAAAATTTTTAAAACAGCTATATGCAAAGCCTCAAAGGAAAAAAAAAATGTGAATCAGACATGATATAAACATGAATTCCTTGGGGAACTTAAAAGAAAATTTCAAAAATTCAAATAAAAGAGAAAAATCAGGGAGAGGGAATTAGAGTTGATTCAAGAAAATGATAAAAAGAGAGTCAACATTTTAGTAAAGAAGATACAAAAACACTGAAGAAAAGAACACCTAACAAAACATAATTGGGCAAGTGGATGCTAATGATTTCATGAGACAACAAGAAACAATAAAACAAAGTCAAAACAAGGAAAAAATTTAAAAATATGAAATATACCATTGGAAAAAAGTGAGCTGGAAAATAGATCAAGGAGAGATAATTTAAGAATTACTGAGCTACCTGAAATCCATGATAAAAAAAAAATCATATTTCTAGACATCATGTTTCTTTTTTTTTTACATTAAAAATGTATTTTACTTAATAGTCTCCAACCGCATGCAAAGATAGTTTTCCATATTAAGCTTTGCAAAATCTTGTGTTCCAAATTTTTCTTCCTCTTTTCCCCTAGACAGCAAACATTAGATATAGGTTAAACACGAACAATTCTTCTAAATGTATTCCATATTCAACCATATGCTACACAAGAAAAATCAGATCAAAAGGAAAAAAAACCATGAAAAAGAAAACAACAAAGGGTGAAAATACTATGCTTTGATCCACATTCAGTCTCTATACCACTCTGCATTTGGATGGCTGTTTCTATCACAAGTCTCTTGGAATTGCCTCGAATCATCTCATTATTGAAAAGAGCCACATTCATCGCAGTTAATCAACATATAATCTAGTCATTGCTGTGTGCAATGTTGTCTTGGTTCTATTCATTTCACTTAGCATCCATTCATGTAAGCCTAGACATCATATTTCAAAAAAACTATACAGGAGAACTGCCCTTATATCCATAATAAAAGATAAAATAAAAACTGAAAGAATCCACCAATCACCTCTTAAAAGAGACTGGAGAGAAGCATAAAATGGTAAACATGAAAGAGGAACCATAAGGGATTCAATAAATTTGAGTTATTTACATTCCTTAGTTCAAATCTGGTCTCAGACACTGTCTGTGTGACCCTCGGCAAGTGACTTGACTGTGTTTGTTTCAGTTTCTTATGTGGAGGGGAAGGAGGAAAGAAAATTGCAAACCACTTCAGTGTCTTAAGTAAGAAACTATCAAATGGGGCTACAAAGAGTCAAAAATGACTGAACAACAACAAAAATTGTTTCCATTCCTTTAGTGGAAGATGATACTTGTAACTCCTAAAAACTTTATCATTATTAGGGAAGCTAGAAAGACTACACATAGACAAAGGGTATGTGTGTGTGTTTATTGGGATGAGATGATTTCAAAAAAAAATTAAAATTAAGGGGTAAGAAACAGGCATACACTGGGAGGGAAGAGAGTGGAAGAATGGGGAACATTATCTCATACAAAAGAAGCATGAAAGGAAAAGCTTTTAGAATGGAAAGGAAAATGAGGGAGGTATCAAGAAACACTTGAACCTTACTCATTGTCTCAGAAAGTGAATTGCATACACACTCAGTTGGGTAAAGAAATCTAACTTACTCCACAGGGAAGTAGGAAGGGGAAGGGTAAAAAAAAAAAAAAAAAAAAGGTGAGGTGACTGATAGAAGGGGACAGATTAAAGAAAAAAGTGGTCCAAAGCGAAATAGACTTTTGAGGAGGGACAAAGTTAAAAGAGAGAAGGATAAACAGGGAGATAAACATAGGATGGAGAGAGGACATGATTAGTGATCATGATTATGAATGTGAATGGTATGAATTAATTCATAAAGCAAAAGTGAATGGTAGAATGGATTAGAAGCCAGAAGTTATGCTGCCATTAAATTTAAAGACTCCCATGATAAATTTCCTTCCCAGCCTAATCTTCTTCAGGTAGAACTAATGAGGAAGACCCAAGACATTTAGATTATAGATCTCAAAGTGTAAAAAACATACAAATTTATTTACTCCTGCTCTTTTATTTTAGATGTTTAAAAAATAATACCAAGGGCTTAAATGGCAAGCCCAAGACAATTGCACCATTCAATGACAAAAATTAGATTCCAATTTAAATCCTCTGATTTCAAATCAATTCTATTTCTTCTATAGTATACAGATTATACTATAATGCACTACTATTTAAAAAAAGAAAGAAAGAAAGACTACATGGGGGAGGTGGGAAAGGTACTGTGCTGGTACAACTCACCCCTCTCAGAATAATCTAAGCTCTTGTCAGCTGGACTACAGGCATTCCTCCCCTTTCTCATTCCCAAGTCCTGACAACAGCTTACCCATTCAGTACTCATCAGTCATATAGTCTCTTCTGACTCCAGTTTCTATATATAAATCATTTCACAGTCTGCCCACTGTGATGAAGGAAAAGGGGAGAAATATGGTTGTGTTTGTTCCTGCATGTGCTCAATTGACTCCATCTTAGCCTTCTTTTCTTTGATTATTCTGCTCACCTGAATGACATTAGCCCAGATGCCACCTCCATCCAACTACCCACTCAGTTTTCTCATCAACTTCTGCCCACCTTTCTAAAACATCCAGAATTCACGTCTGCCTCTCTATACTATTTTTATCACCAACTGAGCCTAAGTGAGGGCACTAATATTCACTGATCTCTAAAGATGAGAGTATAAGGAAATCCAAGGTGGGAAAAGCCAAAGTCAAGATGAGTTCTGGGGCTGAGTTTAACAGAGCTATAGAATCTCAGAGCTAGGATCTCATAGGCCAACTAAGTCAGCCTGCACCTGAAAATGAAACCCATTTATAAGTGGTCATACAGTTTCTGCTTAAAGGCCTCCTCTGAAGAGAAACCCACCATCTCCTGATGTCACTTGCTCTACTTTCAGACAACCATAATGGATAGAAATATTTAATGCTCTCAGGTCCATCCTTCGGGACCTTCTTCTATAAGAGAATTCCTCATATTCTTCAAGACAGTAATCATGTTCATTACCAAAGAACTATCTATATCTATATATCTATCTATATCAATAAATCTATCTCTAGGGTTAGGGGGAGGGAAGAAGAAGAAAAGGGAAGAAAAAAAAAGAAATGATATATATCATATAAAGTACTCTATAGAACAGGGCTGCTTAAACTTTTTTATGCAATAATTTTTTTATTTCTTATAAGAAATTTTTATGCAATCCCAGGTATGTGTGTGTAAAAGAAATATTCAAATCAAACATTTATTGATAATAAATCACAAAGAAATTTATTTTGAAACAATTCTTTGGTATAGATAGGATTTTACCATTTATTAAAGCCAAAAGTATATTTGCACACTAATAAAATAGTTGTGCTTATTTCTTTTTACAGAAAGAATTAAATCTTGGTGGAATATTTGATACCTTTTGCTGTTACCAAATTTGTCATGACCTCCACATTCAGTTATACAATCCCACTTGGGGTGGTGACTCACAGTCTAAGAAGTTTTGCTGTAGAAAACCATGTCACACAAGTGACTAAATACAAGAATACCAGCTCCACTGTACTCATTTTTTTTGGTTATAGGTTAAAAAAGTATTTGATTAAACAAGATATTTCCCATGAAAAAGAATAAATTCCCATTTGTTTCAAATGATCTTGTATAGCACAACTCTCGCCATTTTATTAGCCACTTAGAGACCATGCATGATCTTGCTATTTTTTTTTAAATGTAATGGCAAGAATTAAATATCAAACTCCAGATTTTTTGACTGGGAAAGAGTAAAATAGGGCTATCATTTTCCTTATTATAGACATTTTATTGCTTTTGATATAGACTAGGATGGTATTTATCTTTTCTGATTATCATGGTATAGTCAATCATAATGAATTTTCAAACTACTAAATCCCATAATAAAAAAACTAATAACAACTTGCAATTTTCAAAGTGCTTGAAAATTTTTTGAACACTGTATACATATTATCTCTTTTGATCCTTGTAACAACTCTCTGATGTGGGTACTATTGTTATCCTTATTTTATAGATGAGGAAATAGATACTGAGAAAGAAATTAAGTAATTCATGAAAGATCATACAACTTGTTTCTGAGGCAACATTCAAATTCAAGTCTACCTTTCTCCAGATCTAGCATCCTTACCCACCAGCTGCTTCTTTAACAGGACTAGTTAGCTATGTTTTACCCGTGTTCTACTTGAGACTTTACATTGATTATTAGAAGATCCTAGAACAGATTCTGGGTGAAAACTAGAATCGCAATCAGGTCTGAGAGAAGGTTGATGGGGGACAGGATCCTGAGATAGTTCAGTGCTGGGCAAGTAATAAAGAAATGAACTCAATTTGCTGCATTAAGTCTTCGTTTTACTTTACCAGGCTGTCTCCCAACAGTATCTACGTTCCACAGGGTAAGGAAAGGTAGATGATGACTTCCAAAATTCTTTTCAACTCTAAATCTATATTCTATTCATATCAGTCTCTTATCATTATTAGAATCTATTTTACCAGAACATCTGTATCCTCATTCTCCAATGGAAAGAGTTGGATCCCTTGAGAAATGTGAATGCTGCTCTTTTGTAATCTAATCTTTTTTTTTCTTACGGTGTTTAAAAAAATCTTTCCTTTTGACACTAGCTTATTTGTAACTATGAAATAAGAAAGAGTAAGATAGCAGCCAGAAAAGAATGCTTAGAAAACATTATAGAGAGGCAGCTAGGTGGTCCAGTGGATAGAGCACCAGCCCTGAAGTCAGGAAGATCTGAGTTCAAAACTGGCCTCAGACAATTTAACAATTTCCTGGCTGTGTGATCCTAGGCAAATCACTTAATTCCAATTGCCTCAGCCCAAATATATATAGTATTTATATATTATAAAACAAATTCTCATCTTGTTGATATTTATTCCTAACCTTCATTGGGAGATCTCTTTGACTCAGTGTTAATGGCTCCAAATTTGGACTGCTGTTGTGATCTTTTTCTGCCTTTTGTCCAACTTTTGAATTATTTTACCCTCTGAACCCTACCTTGATTTCCATGACATGGTTTTTCCTTTCTCAGAATTCTAATTGACCATCAATTTCTTTTGCAATAGGTTTCTTTGTAGACCCCAACTGACCTTTTTGATCACTAATCAAAAAAAAAAAAAAAAAAATATATATATATATATATATATATATATATATAATTAACTCCATTCCTTCCCTAATGGAAAGAAATTTAATACTTATATTCATCTAGCTTATTGATAGGGGAAATTGAAGTAACCAAACTGTGGCAAAAAAAAAAAAATGAATTACTATGATAGAGAAAGAGAAAGGTGATGATTTCAGAGAGTGTGTTCCTCCTAATTATGGGATCTAATTCCCTATCCTTTCCTTCTCTTTTTTTACCTAAAACCCTTGAACTTTCATATTTTTATTAACCCTGGATTCATATCATAATGCTAAAATTACATTAAAAATGTTGAGAAATTGCAATATATTTTTAAATCATTTATTATTAATAACAATCCCAGAAAGTGATATTTTAGATAATAAATGTGATTCAGAGAAAGAAATATCCTGTATTAAAAATAAGTTCCAAGCATGAAAATTCAATTAAGCATTCATCAGGTAGACCAGCAAGCTCTCTCTTTCTTCATATAGTTTTTTCTAGTCAATTCCAGAATGGATATGGGGAAAATAAAAGAGTCACAAATTCTTCTTTGGGTTTCTCAGTCAACCCTAATTGGGCAAAATTAAAATATACATAACTTTCCCTTAGAAAAGTTAGAAAATCTCTCTATTTGCACATCTCCTCCCTTCTGCATTGATTGCCAGTTTTTTGTACTTGAAACTTGACTCCTGATGTCAATATCTGTTTTCCTTAGTTTTGTCAGCATGAGGAAAGATTGCCTACATTTCAAAATCTAGATGACCTTCAGTAAATCACTTGACCATCATTAGTTTCAGTCTCTTCATCACTCATATGAGAGTGAACAAGGTGATCTCTAAAGGTCTCCTTGCTCTAAAATTCTGTTTTAAAAATATATTGAATTTGGAGTCATGAGTCCTGGATTCAAATCATTCAGAAGTTACAGGACCTTGATAAAGTTCTTGATCTGTGGGGGTCTCAATTTTCTCATCTATAAAATGAGGGCGTTAGTTTAACTATAAATCTGATTCATATTTTGCCATTTCCCTACACTTAAATTTAGAATCAATACATGTTCCTTTTAGAAAAATGTCTCTGTCCAGTAACAAAGTCTTCACAAGGTTATTAAACAATCACATTTTAAGTGGTTCCCCAAACTACCACCTGCCTCAGCATTATTCTCCTTGAATGACAGCAATTAATTATTCTCAACACTGTAAAAAAAAAAAAAAAAAAAAAAAAAAAAAAAAAAAAAAAAGCAAAAAGATATATTTCTCTACAATGAAAGAAGAAAAAGAGAAACAAAAAGTCTTCTGATGCAATATTCTCTTTATTTTACTCTTGCTTCTTTCATGGAAATTTATTTTTTAATGTGACAGCTTAATAAATGCATAAATTTTTGCTGTGATTGAACCCAATCTAGGAAATTTTAGTTCACATTTCTTCCCAAAAGGAAACCAGATAATACATGTTTGCTCAAGCGAGCACTTCCACAACCATTAAGCACCATTAAAAATTTTTTCAGAGATGGTTTAGCTAGTCCTGGCAATCATAGCTAGTTAATTGCTCTCCAAATTAAACTAATGTGACATTACATTTCGCTTTTTTATGTTTAATTATATGGCAAATCTTTCCAGCGGTAAGACTCAGAAGACTCTTTCAAGTGTATTTCTCCCCCTAGATATGAGTGTTCACTGCTCTTGGGTGCATATAAAGAAATTATCCACATTTACAAAGGCCTAGGAGAGATTTATTCAGTATCAACCTATTTCTTACACATTTCATAAATACAGTCTTATAAAAATATTGTGAATCCATGTAGCCTTGCTTTATCACTAAATTCACTCTATATTGATATTGTTGAAAGCATATCTATGGTAAAAAAGCAGTGATGTCTTCTGGATACAATAGGAACCCTGTAAAAACACTGTCATCCTCACTACTGGCATATACTCCATTCCCATCTCGTCCAACTTCCAGCCAGACTTGGTCTCCTGCCTTGAGCTTGAGAAGGGTTAGGAAAGATGCCTGATCGATTTCTTGGCTGTAAAGTGTTTCCCGAGACTTGACCTGCTTCTTGTTTTGTGCTATGAGACTGATCCGAGCAGGCCTGCCTCTCACAGTGAAATGGTAAGCAAAGACATAAACTCCTGGGATGCTACAGTTGAATTTCCCACTGCTTGGATTGTAATTCCCTTGATCATTATAGAGAATCTTGTCAAACTTGATAGGAATGTTAGGAGCAGGGAAAGGCTTAGATAGACCTGCACTGAATGCCGATCTCTTAACACTTGCACATTCTCCCTTTGCTCCCTTGAGGCCCCGAGAGCCTTTTTTCCCAACAGTCCCTCTGGTCCCTTTGCTACCAAGATCTCCCTTTGGTCCAGCAGGTCCAATAAGACCAGGAGATCCTAGATCTCCCTTTTCCCCTTTAACACCTGGTTCACCTGGCATTCCATGTTGGCCATCTAAGCCCTTGGACCCTTCTTCTCCAACTTCTCCTTTGCTGCCTTTTTCTCCCTTCATTCCTACTTCCCCCTTTTGCCCTTTTCCTCCTCTTTCTCCAGAATCTCCACAGAATCCCTTATTACCTATCTCCCCCTTTTCACCCTTGGCTCCGGTTTCTCCATTTAAGCCTGGTAGCCCCATGTCTCCACTATCTCCTTTATCTCCCTTGGTGCCATTTTCACAGGTGTCCCCCTTGGATCCTTTTTGCCCTTTTACTCCAGCCTGTCCAATGTTCCCTTTATCACCTTTAGGACCAAGTCCACCTGAAATAACAGAGAAAAAAATGTTTGATGATGAGTAAAACTAGAAGCATTATGTTTCCTACCTGAAGCATATATAAGAAAAATAAATTTCAATGTGTTGGGGAAACCTAGGTCTTATGTCAGGAACTGTTTTACCTGAGGCTAGGAATACTTGTAAAGAGAATTTTTAAAAAATGAAAGTAGGAGCAGCTAGTTGGTGCAATATTTAGAGCACCAGCCCTGAAATCAGGAGGACTTGAGTTCAAATCTGGCCTCAGACACTAAACATTTCCTAGATGTGTGACCCTGGGCAAGTCACTTAACCCCAATTACCTCAGCAAAAAAAATTAAAATAGATATAAAAATGGAAGCTGATATTGACAGCTCCATATATTTGGACATAACCATATACATAGAAACAGAGACAGACATGGTGCATGGTGTGGAAGCAACTTCATCTTTCTATTTTTGATTAATTTTCATTCTGAAGGCAAAAATGATAGCTTAAGTTCTATTATCAGATATAGTTCAATATTCAGAGACAATATAGCACAAAAGATAGAGAATGGACCTCAAGACCGGAAAGACCTGACCATGACATATACTAGCCATCTGGCCCTAACCAAGTCACTTCACTTCTCAGTGCTCTGAGCAACTTTATAAGACTATAAGTTGCATATAAGGTACTGATTTGCTTTAATAAAATGTGTTTCCTGGTTCCCTGTACCAGTGAATTAACATGATAGGAATCTATTGCTGTTTAACATAACTCTACTTCCCCATATGACATATTCATGTTTTTTAGTTGTTTTTCCTTGTGTCTGACTGTTCATGAACCCATTTGGAATGTTTTCTTGGCAATGATACTAAAATGGGTTTTCATTTCCTTTTCCATCTCATTTTACAGATGAGAAAAGTAAAATGAACAGAATTAAGTGACTTCCCCAAAGTCACACAAGCTAGGAAGTGTTTGAGTCCAGATTTGAATTGTGGTCTTTCTAAATCCATACCTAGAAGTCAATCCACTGAGTCACCTACCTGACCATTGACATTTAACCCAAATCATTTAACCTCTATTTGGGAGGGGGTAGAAGATAAGGAAGGGAGGGAGAAAAATCTGGAACACAATGTCTTACAAAAATGAATATTGAAAACTATCTTTATATATATTTGGAAAAGAAAATACTATTGAAAATAAAAATAAATAAATGAACCCAGAGCTGTGGTCTACATTCATAACAAGCATCACAACTACAACTACAAAATAATCTTGGCACAAATAAAACAGACCCAAATAATTGAAGAAATATTAGGAATTCATGGATAGATAAAACCCACTCAATGGGCTTAACAAATTTATTTTCTTCTGTGCCAGAGGAATCAAATTACTAGAAAACTATGTTATAGAATTAGAAAACAATAAGAAAAAATTTTATCTGAAGGAATGGAAGGAAACTCAAGGAAAATGATGAAAAAGGTGAGAAGAAAGGGGGCCTAACAGGACCAAATCTCAAACAATATTACAAAACAATAACAATAAAACAATTTGGTACTTGATAAAAAAAAAATAGATTGATCATTAGAACAGAATAGGTATACAATATGAAGAAGCAAATGAAAACAGTAGTCTACTTTTAATCAATCAAATTATCAAAGTTGTTAAAATAAGAATTCATCATTCAACAAAAATAACTGGAAAGCAATATGGAAGAAACCAAGTAAAGACCAACAACTTAAACCACATTAACATGATAAACTCTAAATGGCTTAGATATAAACAGTATAATTATAAAGAAGTTTAAAAAGCAAGGTGGAAAAATGACTATGGATGAGGGGAAAGCTCATGACAAAACAAAGGATATAAAAGAACACAAGATAAAATGAACAATTTTTATTACATAAAGTTAAAAAGTCTTTGCACAAACAAAATCAATCTAGCTAATTTGAGAAGTAAAACATGACTATGGGGAAAAGTTTTGCAGTAAATTTCTATAATAAGAGTCTCATTTCCATAAAAAAAAAATTCAATCTCTCAATAGCTATGTGGAAAAAATGCTCCAAATCACTAATAATTAGAGAAATTCAAATTAAAACCACTCCAAGATTCTATTACACACTTCTCAGAGAGTTGGTGGAAAACAAAAATTACAAAGGGTGGATAGGCTGTGAGAAAATTGGTTCATTAATGAATTGCTGATGGAGCTAAAAGTATCTGGAAAGCAATTCCAAAGGTATATAAACCATGAGTCCACCGCCATGATTTGTCTTTGATTTTCAAGGATGTCACTAACTCTTTTATTAAAATGTAAACATTATTAATAACAGAATGAATTACACCGAAATTATATCTCAAACCTTTTAAACACCACAGTCACAAAAGTTACTAAATTGTATATATCCTTTCACTAATATCATTAGTAGGTTTATATCCTAAAGGGCTTAAAGGAAAAGGATCCATATGTACAAAGATATTTTCAGGACTCTTTTTGTAATGACAAAAATCAGAAACTAAAATATCCACTAAATGAGGAATGATTGAAAAAAATATGGCATCACACTATAATGGGAAACTATTAAGTATTATAAATGATGAAGGAAAAGGAATGGTTACAAAGAAAATTAGGAAGACTTGTATGAACTAATATAAAATGAAGAGAACTAGACGAGGAGAAAAATGTATATAATAATATGATTACAAAAGCAATTTTGAAAAACTTAAGGAATTTTATAAACCCATTGATGAACCACAATTCCAAAAGACCCATGATAAAACATCAACACTTTCTTAGAGTCAGACTGAGACTTTTTTTTGGGATATTGACATTGCAGAAATTAGCTTTGCTTAAATTATGCATTGTTATAAAGGTTTTGTTTTTTTCTTTATTCATGGAAGAGTGGGAGGTGTTGGGAAGAAAAATAAATTTTACAGAAAAAAATTAATTTAATTTAAAAAATAAAAATCATTATATAATTCCTTGAGAATAGAAGCTATTTCTTTTCTGTCTTTGGATCCCTAATGTTTAACACAGGGCCTGATGCATAATAAGAAATAATTAGTAATTATTGAATTGAATTGAACTATCAATAGTTTATGCAATGGAATAAGAAGATATAAATATTTGCAAAGTACATTTTCATATATGTTGTTATGCTAAATATAAAGTTTATAACAAATCACTGTTCAGAGTGGGATCTAACATACCTTGTTCTCCAGGTTTCCCAGGATATCCTGGAGTTCCATTTACTCCTTGATCACCGTGTTCTCCTTTGTCTCCTAAAATAATGTTACTATTAACATATTTTACAAAAGGCCTTATTCAGAAAACAAATAATATTCATTCAAAAACTATATTCAATTCCAAGTTATTCATGGTTAGAATCATTTAAAAAGAAATCAGCTTGGAAATCTACTTGTTCAAAATATCCCTGTCCATTCCATTTGAATTGTTAAGATTCTGTGTAATTGTCCATTTTAAAAATGATCATTTTCCCCATGTAAAATGATTCCATTAAAAAATATTTTTGTTAGGAGGGTTTTTTTAGTTGTTTTAGTTGTTGGTAAGGTTTGCTTATTGTTTTACCTTGGTCCTAGGATTCTTTGATATACTGTAGAGAACTCTTATCTTAAATAGTTGCCTAGTTCATTGAGATATTAAATGACTTCACTATGACATGCCTATAAAACATATCAATGGTGAGGCATGAATTTCAAACTTTGTGGCTCTTAGACTAGCTCTTTATTCACTACAAATGTTTATGATATTTCAAATAACTTTTCTTTCTATATCCATGAACATATTACCAATTGAAGCCCTCATCAGCACTTGCTTAGGCAAATATAATAGCCTAGTAGTTGGTGCAGTGGATAGAACCTTGGAGTCTGGAAGACCTAACTTCAAACCCGGCTTTGGGTACTTACTAGCTCTGTGACCTTGTACAAGTCATTTAACTTCTGTTTGCCTCAGTGAGACTATAAATGGGAGAGCAGCTCCATGGTGTAGTAGATAGAAGGCCAAGTTTGTAATCAGGAGGTGGCTTCTTCCTGATTTCAAATGTGGCCTCTCCTATTTTCTAGTTGTGTGATCCTAGAGCAGGTGATTAACTCTATTTGCTTCAGTTTCCTCATCTGTAAAATGAGCTGGAGAAAGAAATGGCAAAGAACTCCACCATCCTTACCAAAACAAAAACAAAAACAAAAACAAAAAAAAATGGGGTCATAGAGAATGAGATATGACTGGAAAATGACTAAACAGCCACAAAATGGGGATAATAAACAATATCTACCTCCCAGAGTTATTGTGAGGATCAAATGAGATAACATCTGCAAAGTATCTGGCACTATATAAATGTTAGCTATTGTTGTTATTGGTGTTTATTGTTATCTGTTCTTCCTCCTTCCATATTTGCTGTCCTCCAAACTATCCTTCACTATTTATCTTCATAATGTATTGTTTTCATTATCACTTCCTTAATCAAAGCCCTCCAATGACTCCCCAAAGGTATACATGACCAAGTATCACTCAACACTCTCTGCAATGTTTCCAACCTACCTTTCCAGCCTTTACTCACACTAGGCCCTTTGTGTTCTAGATGAACCAATTAAATTACACTACTCATCATTTACCAATCTCATCCTGTCATCTGAATTGTTGTCTCTGTGCCTTTACTTACATAGTTCCCCTCGCCCTCAATGATGTAATCATCATCTTCCCATCTTAATCTATGAAAATCCTTCCATTAAGTCACAACTCAACTCTTACCAAATGCATCACACATTAATATGAGGTCCTCTGCTGCAGATGTCACATAGTCCTTTCTTTGGACCTTTCCTTTGTACTTATATTCGATTTTTCATTGGACCTATTTGTGTGTGAAATATTCAATAAATCATTGTCCGTGAATTTGAGCTGCACTATTGTCAAACTGAAGTATAATGAGTTCCATTATCTATTTTAATTTGCTCTCGGGTGTGTGTTGGAGCCAGCTCAAACTGGACTGAGAGGCCATTATCAAATTTCCAATGTGAGTATTTCTTAGAATCTATAAATCAGAGCTTCATTTATTTTTTCTTGATTGTCTACTCTTAAGAAAATGGCAAAGAAAATATTAATAATGGAGATTAAGTTTAAAATGTGTGAGTATATATTTTTTTCAGAGAGCTGGTTGTTAAGCATTTATCATCACTCTTCTGCTTGCATGTCTTACAACTCTTCCAAGTCTTTGGAGTCTTTGGAGCAGAATCCACTCACTTTTACTAAACTAAGTCAAAGCAAGAAGTGGTTTTCATGATAGGAAACTATAGCACAGTCATCTAACTCATTTCTCTACTTGAAATATATAACCAACAACCTGCTAACACTTCCAAGAAAAAAGCTGGAAAACTCATGCCTTTAAAAATAGATATTGGCTGAAAAGAAATCTACTTTTTGATTCTCCATCAAAGCATGCTCTTCATATCCTTTTAACAGCCACTTTCCCTATTCTTTTTTTTTTCTCTGTTAGTTCCAAAAGTCTAGTTTCCAAACTGCATGAATCACAGAGGGAGTTCATCTCTCATCTTTATTTCAAGGAGTTCCACTAACATAATTCAACCCTCAAAGAACTCAAAGTTTCTGAAGCTGAAAATCCCACAATTGACAAG
Organism: Sminthopsis crassicaudata; assembly: GCF_048593235.1. Lineage (NCBI taxonomy): Eukaryota > Metazoa > Chordata > Mammalia > Dasyuromorphia > Dasyuridae > Sminthopsis > Sminthopsis crassicaudata. The sequence goes on along the minus strand of NC_133619.1, from coordinate 18,811,507 downwards.
TGTGAAATAGCTGTGTTACCTTCGCATCTTTTTACAGTAATTACTTTGCTGAATGTTCCACCACAAATGATTCAGGCTGCTCCTGAGACACAGCAAGAGTGATATATTGCTGATATTCCATCTCCTGACGTGTGACATTATTGCAAAAAAATATTTAATTTGATGGATACATGGTATTTCTACAGAGTGGCAATGTTTGCCAGGAAATGTCTCAATGTCATTGTGAATCTATATTCATAGACTATATCTATATTCATAAGTAACAATAGCACAAGCCAAAATTTCCTAGGGTCTAAAACTCTATTGCAAGCCCTTTTCATTGGGTGGTCCAATTGGAATCATAGGATGTTAGAGGCCGCATATGCTGCCCATCCATGAAGGCTTGAGTCAGGGAAGATCATAAGAAGAAAAGACCAGAGATAGAGCTAAAAGGAATTTCAAAAATCATCAAATTCAACCATCCAAAAATTTTTACAGTTGAAAAAATCGAGACCTAAATGTATGAAATTATTTGCACAAGGTCCAGTGGGTAATGAGCATCATAGGGAGGATTTGAACCCAATCCTCTGATTTCAGAGATATTCCCTGCATGTTGCTTAGGAGAAGAAATTTACCATCTAATAACTTGCCATTTTAAGTAATTCTTCTTACTAAGTGCCATAAATGGCTTTGTAATTTCTTCTACTGATGGACAGCAAGTGCTTTCAGAGCCCTCTAAATTCAAGACCCTAAGGGCAATTCCTTTATCATTTCCCCCTATTTACAGATCTGAACAACAGAGTTGTATGAAGCTTGAATGAAATAATCTATATAAAGTACTTTCAAAATGTTAAAGCATTCTATAAATGTCAGCTATTGTTATCATTAGAGCTAAAAAAAGTACTTTAGTTGTCATCTAGCCAAGCCCTTCATTTATAAAATGAGGAAATTAAAACCGAAAGGCAAAGTCATTTCATCTGAAATGAAAGCCCAA